>NC_056729.1:1346811009-1347066009 GCF_019279795.1 Protopterus annectens | reverse complement strand
TAACGTGGAAATTGTAGAGTGCTACAGGGTGGATTGAGACACACTACAGGAACTCTACAACCTCTGTCTCAACTCAGACCCAGGGCAAACTGAAGGGAACCAATACCAATGGAGACAAAGGTATTTGTAGCAGTTAGAATTTTAGCTACAGGAACATTTCAGAGACCAACAGGGGGCATGCTCAGGGTGTCACAGGCATCAGCATCCAGGATCCTCCATCATTTCCTGAATGCCATGCTCCAACATGCCAGTAACCACATATATTTTCCTCATACTCCTTAGGACAGGTCCATAAATTTGCAGGAGTTCTACCCTATAGCACATTACCCTGAAGTACTGGGTGCCATAGATTGTATACATATAGAAATCAAGGCACCACCCACGGAACAGGGAAGGGTCCACATAAATAGAAACAGCTTCCACTCCATTAACTGCCAAGTCTTACGTAATGCTAAGGGAATCATCCTGAATGTGCGTGCTGGTAACCTAGGCAGTTACTATGACTCACACATCTGGCATATCTCCCAACTGAGTTCACTCGTGGTGATGTCCCATAATGTCATTTTCAGAGGGGTGGAGGTTATGCACTGGAACTGTGGCTGATGACACCTATCAGAAATGACCACACACTCCCGCTGAAGAACACCATAATGAGGCACATGCTCAAATCAGAAATATCATAGAGCATGTGTTTGGACTGCTGAAGTCATGGTTCTGCTGCCTAAATACATCTCGGGGTGACATGCAGTAAAATCCATGTACACATACTGAAATCTTCACCGTCTATGCCAAGCTTCACAACAATATCATGAGAAAACAGCTTCAACAGGATCAGCAAGGAAAAGGGACAGACATCCCACCACCAATGGCAATGTCACCACAGCCACATGCAGGTGAGGATTCAGAGGGGAACCAGCAGCTACTGTGGGTGTAGGCAGACAGAGGTGTGCTCAATATGCCCTCACATTGGCTAAGAGACAATGCACAGCACACTCTCTCACCATCTAAGAGGCTAAAACCTTCATCCTACACACATGCATGTAGTAACATTGATGCCAAGTGATGGTCACAACATTTACCTACCCATGTAAGGGCTGTTTACTCCTAGCATCAGACAGACTCCACCCTGAACTAAAATTGTAGCAACTGCTTGACTTACAAGGTAACTGTTGAACCTGGAGTGGTAAACAGAATTGTGTAATAATACAAATGAATGGCATATCCTTGCATGTTGTCACTTGGTAATGTAAGTAGTAAAAGGTGGGTGATTTGTACAGCAATGACAACATGTGACAGCAGAGACTTATGTGAATATATGTGCTCTATCAAGTAATAGACCTCAGACTTCAAAGATTCACACATTTATACCTCTCAAAAGTACTGATGGTCACTGAATGTCCTCAGTCTGGCCACATACTTTTGTACTGGAAAATCATTAGAGAGAAGTTAGAAAGTAATGAGACACATTTCAGTTTCAGACTTCATAATCCTCAAAAGATTCTTAAAAATACTGAAGCAAAAAACTGTTTTGATTCTATCAACTGTCTAATTTTGTAAGACCAAATATGTCAAAAGTACATTTAGCAAATCAATATCACAAACACAGTTATACTAAGCACTACTAAGTCAGCTATGCACCCTGAGCTTCAGATACAAAATTTATATATCCCTGAATTAAAAAAACAGAAAACAAGGATATGGCACAGTTATCACTTGCACAGGGTATTTTGTGTCTGTGTGTGTGTGGGGCAGGGGTGACCAGGAAGCCTAGGTTGACACAAAAGGCAAGCAAGTTCGTGTCAGTATAAAAGTGAAACAGGCAGACATTTGGCTAAAGTAACAAATGGCCACTGAGACAGAATAAGCTTTATGCCTCATGGCTCAACCATGTAACTGTTGTGTGTGCTAGCTCTTTGTCTTGGTATGTCGGACAGGTGTGAGCCATGCATGGTACAGGTGGAAGGTCACTGTTTTCGTACCTGACAATGACAACTGGCTCTGCCAGGAGTTGCATTGGCGCATCCACATCCACGGTCTGAAGCACTGCTGCTACCTGAAGGTGACTGATGTCTGCTGGACGAGCTCTCCTCATGAGGACACCCAGGACCATCATACTATGGGCTGCCACGTCTGGGTGTGGACACCTCAACCACTGATGGAGCAGTGGAAGTAGTGCCACTATGGGAGCATGATTGGGCATGCTGATATTGGCAAACATCAGATGATGTGGCTGATCTACGCCCAGCAGACGTTCCATCACAGACACTGCCCATTCCAATGTGTCATTCATCCAATCCACTGAATAGGCAACATGGTGGAGGCAGTCACACATTTCAGACTGTGCCACATCTACAACCCTAAGCATTTCTCTGGAAGACCTATTTGAACATGCCTGCACTGCCATGATGGCCCTAAACATATGTTCAGTGGCACGGGAAGACTCACCTGGATCAGGTGCAGGCTGGACAGCAGAACTCCTCCAAGTACCCCTAACAACTCTCCTGCATGGTACCTCACCCACACTTTGAATAAGGCCAGAGTCAACAGGAATGCAAGCCTCAGTAAGCACACTACCCTGATCAACTGCCTCCACCTTCCACCTCTCCAATATCTGAGGGCTCACTGGAAGGGGTTAGCATAGGACTACTGGCTGTGTCCAATGGAATTACAGGGGATGGCTGAATGTGAACCTCAGTGTCAGATTTAACCTTCACACCCCTGGACTGTGCCTCTGTTTGCCCACCACTATCATCATCAGATGTGCTGATACTTTGACATCTGGTGGTAATAGTCCTACACTTCCACTGTCAGGATCACCTGTGATAATAAACATTAAACAAAAGAAAGAAATTAATACCTATTCTATTATAGATCAATATATGCTGACAAACTAATGGTGGTGCCACTACTACAGACAGTACAGCAATACACACAACAGTCCTGACAGCCAGATTACACATATGGGTAAAATAAATATTTCTTTGAACTGCTTATCAGTACTGACATAAAAATGTTTGGATTAACAATTGCAGATGATTGCAGGCTCCCTATGGAGGATGGTCCTGAAAGATGTTAGGCAAAAGATAAGGACAACGTCATCACAATTAACAGTAACACAGGGGGTTAAAACATTTTTCCCTTTATATGTCTGTTAACAATACTTTTAACAAGAATGTGGATGACACAACCACCCGAAACCCATGTGCAACCAACCAGATTGTGTAGTTAACTGTATCAATCTACAACTATTCCCCGCCCCACAAAAAAAAAAAATTGCTAAACAGAAATTAAGTATTGCTATCGATATTTTAGAAGATGTATTTAGCAACTGAGATAGGTAAGTCTACCTGGATGTTCCTCATGGGACATACTTGTCCTTCATGAAACAACAGCACCAACATCAATGACATGCTGTTTTGCACTTTCCAGTGAGATGTCTGGATCCCTAACAGTGAACAGGAACTCTTCATTTGTTCTCAGTATTGGCTCTATAACAGGTCCCCTGGTAGTCATCTGTTTATGAGCCACTGCAGCTGCTCTCCTCTGGGCCAAAGAAATCATATCAGTGGCCCTATGGCACACCTGATCATATGTCCTGCTCTGACCACCTGCTGAGTTCACATCAGCCACTATCAGTTGCCAAATATGCATTCTGCCAGACATATCCCCACATCCCCTCTCAAGCAGAAAGGCACCATGTTACCTAAATGCTTCCACAACTACCTCATTCTCAAGGTCACTGAAGGGGGGTTGTAAGGATAGGGATGCCTAGGTGCAATAGTCCTAGGTGACATAACACACCAAGATATACAAAAATATAAAAAAGGAATTATGTGGATGTATCATATTACAATCACACACAAAGCAACATTGTATCCAAAACAAGGAGAGTAGCAATAGCAAAGTTTGTTTGTGCCAGCACAGAAATGGAACTTGGGTCCCCCACCCACAAACCAGGCAAATGACACATTTTGCTAACAAATAACCAGTAAACTGCTAAAAGTGCTATCAAATAAACTGTTCCAAAAATGTGTACAGATTTACCACAGAACTCTCAACTGAAAGCAATTGCCAGTCACATCTACCTCAGGCCAGCACTCCCCTACAGGTGTTTATGGGCCATCCTAGAGGGAAAATACCCCTGTGTCATTGACAATATAGGACATTTACATTTCATTGAAATAACAGAAGAGTGTAAAGAGAAAAACAGTTGTAATATTAGCACTTCAGATGACAGTTAATAAGGCTGTGCATCTAAGAAAGTAAAATCCTCTGACAAACATGCCTATGCCATCAGCAAACTTCTACGAAATGCATACATATAAAAGTAGCATTTGCTAATGCATAAAGGAGTATTCTTAGTGACCTTTGAACATATCCAGTACACAGCTGAAAATGCAAGCATATTTTATCAAGATCAGTAGTCTTCTATGCAAATAAATCCCAAAGCAATATCTTCTTCTGTGTTACCCACATAAACAAGTCTCCTCACTTTTAGGGCTGTGAGTATGCTGAATATGCAACGAGGTGTCAACTCATTAGAATTGCTGAATCCCAAATACTTGGCTCTGGTTAGCAAATGTAAACATAGTGCAAGCACTCCCTCAGTGTTTGTTGCTAATGGATTGCAACTGTGAATGATTACTGGTAGGGAGAAGGAAAATCAGTACGAATTCAGACTCCCTTGCCTCCAGTGGTTGTGTCAGCCAGGTTAGACTTACAGAGTAGAACTAACTATATGAAGGTTTTAAATGTAAGTAAACAGCACACATTTCACAGTTTCTGTTCAGAAACATCCAGCCTCCTCTCCATTTCTTGACAACTGTATATTATTACCATTTAATATCCACACACGTTTTAAGGACAGTAATACAGAATGCCTTAGAGACTGCATGTTTCAGGTTACTGGTCAGATAAGACAAGAATGAGCAACAAACCCAGAGAGATAAGACAGGGCTGCATGTATGAAAACAAGAGTCATAAATGGTTGTGTGATAACTCAGTGTACTACATCTGAAATTAATACATGTAGAAACAACTGTCATATGCTATGTTAATACTATGGATGATGTTGCAGTTGCTTGTATGCGCAATTATTTTCATTCTCTGCAAAGC
Source organism: Protopterus annectens (assembly GCF_019279795.1). Classification (NCBI taxonomy): domain Eukaryota; kingdom Metazoa; phylum Chordata; order Ceratodontiformes; family Protopteridae; genus Protopterus; species Protopterus annectens. The sequence goes on along the minus strand of NC_056729.1, from coordinate 1,347,060,894 downwards.
TGTTTCTAAGGAAAAGAGGTATAAGACACCCTTACTATGTTTTGAAGGTTAAATGGAGTGAGAGTTCAAATTCAGACCTGTGTAAAACTATTTCATGTGTACCAACATAATTTTTGCAGTGTTGTTTATTTAATAGATTTCTTTTCTTCCTTTCTCATAATTTTCCTTTTTTAATGCTAGTGTTTGTGTGGTGCACAGGATACCACAAACAGGAGAAATGGAGAAACACAATAAATGTCATGTTTGTTTAGCTTTGCTTATTTTGTTTTCAAAATGCTTAGCAGTGCACAAACATGGACTATTGGCCCACAGAGGAAAGCAGTCAGAACACCTGCAGACAGGGTGTACACATTTTAAATATCAAAAAGGATACATTGTTGCAGTTCTTGCTTTCCATCTCACAACACCGCTAAGTAACCTTTCTCAGAGGTTAGCAAGCTTCCCCAACACCTGCAGCCATTGAACAACTGCAGACAGAAAGCAGGCAGTGAACAATTCCAAAATGGATACCTTCTAGTAATTCTGCTGCGCACCATGCAAACACGCTAAGCAGCATTGGGTGGCAGTTAACACACAGAAGTTAAGAATGAATTGAGAATTATTCAGTTGTGTGACGATATGTGAAGGCTGTCAGCCTAGCCAGATAGAATTTTGTAGATAATTCTGTCACTTGTAAATATTAATGTAAGCCATATGCTTGTTTTCTTAAATATAAGAAAATTATGGTAAATGTTGAACTTCCAAAATGTAACCACATTGCTCTCTGCCGGGGGAATGCTGATAACGCAAGCATTGTATAATTGTTCTTTGATCTCAAACTTGCAGCCGAGATGTCTGGATGAAGGAATTCTGGCTATTGTTTTGAGACCAGAGTTAATTGCTAGAATTTGCATGTATAATGTCTTTTATTGCTCTGGCTTCCTGACCAGCTGCAACATCAAAAGGGTTGTTACACTCTGAGCTTCTGTTAGCCTGGGAACCAGGGAGAAATTATGTAATCTGAAATGAGTCAGTAGTACTGTGCTATCAATTTAAAGACAAAGAGACTCCGGACATTTTACATTTGTCTTCAGGACATCCAACATCACCAGCACTGCTTTGCTCTATATGTAAGTTTATTTTAGAATTGTGGTTTCTCTTAGATATAGCTAGGAAATAGGAATATTAAATTAGTTTTTTTTTCAGTACCGATGTCAAAACTTTTCTACTGTATTATTTTAAGTATTTCTCTGTGATCTTTGAAGTCTTGACTAGCACTGTGTAGTAAGAAGTACTGTCTTGTATTTTTATTACTTATTATTAAATATTTTTAAACCTTTTAAATGTGGCTGTTTTGTGTAGAAATCATTTAAGCTCTAGAGTACATTGCATGTATATAGTGATACTGTCCAAGTCACTCCAATAAGCTCTGTTGTTCAGTCACACCATTTGGATAATAATATTGCATAGTAATAATTGGACACCCTTTGTTAAGGGCCTTTTTAGTAGCTGATATTAGTGGGTGGTGGCAGCTGGTACTACCTTTTAGACTGGGCAGAAAGGGGGCACAGCTAGAGAATCTGTGCCATCCTTCCCCAGGAGTGTCTGTGTTTGTATATAACTCATATCTCAAAGTGTGTGTGTGTGTGTGTGTGTGTGTGTGTGTGTGTGCGCGCGTGTGTGTGTGTGTGTATCTGTGTGTGTGTGTGTGTGTGTGTGTGTGTGTGTGTGTGTGTGTGTGTGTGTGTGTGTGTGTGTGTGTGTGTGTGTGTATGTGTGTGTGTGTGTCAGCTACTTGGGCAGGGACACGAAGCACTGGCTGGACAGAGAGGGTGCTGGAGGTTTTAGCTTGCCCACTAGGCTGAGATCTGGCCCTATAGCTGTGCCAGTGAGGAGTCTTATTGGGCATCTGGAGAGAAAGGGAGAAACCAGCCCCAGACTGATTGTCATCTCTGTGTGCTCTTAAGGGAAATTGCACTTTACTGTGTATGTATTTGTTATCCTCCCCTATATGAATGCCTCTCACTGGTGTTATTGGTGAGGATTGAGGCTCCTTGATTGCTGGGCCAGTGCACGGGCATCACAAACTGTTGTTTTAAATATTGCTGTGGCAGCAGGTGTAAGTGTAGGACTGTTATACAGATGGTCCGGGGCTCTAACACAGGAAGTACAAAATATTTTTACTGTTATGACAGTTCAGTTTATAGTAATGAACAGGAAAATATCCAAGTGTTATTTCAATATTCCTGTTGCAAAAATTAAGTGTAGGGCTGCCATACATATTGTCCTGGGTTCTAATACACGGAATTACAGACATTTTTACTGTTGTGCCATGTCACATTATATTAAATATCACTTACAACAATTTATACAGAATTATAAATAGTGGCGCAGACCAACGACTGGTGTCTTAGTCATGGTCTCAAACTGAATGCAATGAAACGCATCATTCTTCCCTTCAGCACAACATCCCTTCATAGTATCAAATCAGCATCAATAAGTACCTACAAAGTGGTAAGGGGCCTGGGATCACAAGTTGACTGTGACCGTAACTTCAGCCATTATGTGTCCGCTGTAGTAAAGAAGGCTTTCTATGTAGCACACTTGATTAGTAAAGGCATTGTCTCAACAGCAAAAGATGTTATAACCCCACTATACTCAACACTATTCCAGCCTATAATTGAGTATAGTTCGGCAAGCACCATACAAGGCACCTGCAGCAAATGGAAAGACTCCAAAGGTTTCTAACAAAGAAAATCAAGGGACTATAGCACATGCCTTACACAGACCAACTAACATCTTTGCCACTGTAACTGTATTGTATAGACTTCTTGGGGAGACTTATGCCTATCTTACAGAGCAATCTCAGACTCAAACCTAATGAACTTGCTGCATATCTGTATATCAAAAGGGACTAGGATTACCCGTTTCAGGGACCTAAATATGACTGCAACTTAAGTAGGATATGCTGAAGGGACAGATTTATCTCCCAGCAACTGATGTGTCTTTGGAATAGGCTTCCTATTCATGTGAAACAGAGCACCTCTATGACCCTGTTCGGGAAGAACCTGGATGAGTGGATGGGGCACTGTAAATTCTTACCAGGGATATTACTCACAACCGTTCTGCACATGGGCAGCCATTACTAAATGCATTCTTGGGTACTGACTATCATTTCTATGGTATTACATTAGGATGAAACGGCTAGGCTTGAAATGACCTCCGGGTTGATAGCCCAGTAATCTCCTATGATCATATTATCTTATTATATGACTTATATGTATAGGTTCGTAGGTTCATAGGTGTGTACTAGGCTAATGGCCCTGGAGCCTATATAAGCCTAGCCCAAGAAGATTACCAGGCATCATGCCACCCAAAGTTAGTTCCTAGTGCCCCTGTCAAGCAAGGCCACTGAAGTGATCCTCATGGTGAACTTCCTATTGCCCATCCACTTGTCAAGATTTCTCTTAAAGAGGGCCAGTGAAGTGCTCTGCTTGACGTGAATGGGAAGTTTATTCCAGAGTATGGGAAGTTTCTGGGTTAGGAAACTGTCCCTCCAGTATGTTCTGTTTATTGTGGTAATGAGGTTTAGGTCCCTGGAACATGTGGCATGGAGGGACTGGGATTTCTTTAGGTGTAGCATATCTTGCAGCTCTGAGTCAGACATGGCTTTGTAGGTCAAACAGAGATTGCCTCTAAGTAGGCGATAAGAGACAGAGTATAGCTGGAGTTTTTTGAGTCTGTCCATATAGGGCATGTGTCTAAGGCCTAAGATCCTCTTAGTAAAGTATTTTTGTGGCCTTTCCAGTTGTTGTAGGTGTCTAGAGAGGTACATACCAAATGGGGTATTGTATTCTATAATAGGTCTAATAAGTGACGAGTAGAGAGGGATTAGGACCACTTTCTTCCTGGATGAGAAACCTTTTGTAATGAGATGTGCCACATAGAAGGACTTTCTGACTACAGTGGCAATGTGGTTATCAAAGGAGAGGTTGCTGTCAACCTGTGTCCCCAGGTCTCTTCCCACACCTTCTGTGTTTTATGGACTACTGCCTATGTGGTAGTTCACGGGCACCAAATGTTTCCCAAAGGGAATGACAATGAACTTTTTGGCATTGAGCTTAAGGCCATGGTTCTAGCACCAGTCATGGGTGTCAGTGAGACCTTTTTGTATAATGTCTACATCAGCTAGAGAAATAATAATGGCTCCCAGTTTGCAATAATCTGTGAACTTGGTCAGCCAGAGTCCCTTTGTGTTGGCTTAAACTTCAGAGAAGTAGATGCCAAACAGGAGAGGACCTAGGACCGATCCCTTTGGGACACCACTTGTAACTGGTCGGTAGTCAGATTTGGAGTCCGCTTCTTTCACAGTGTGTGTTCTATCAGTGAGCCAGTTGGCAACCCATCTTATGACTATGACATAGGAGTTTATGCCTAGTTTAGTGAGTCTATCTATGATTCCTGAGTGAAGGATGGTGTCAAAGGCCTTGGTAAGATCTAGGTAGGCTGTGTGAACTACCTTGCCACTCATCCACAGCTCTGGTGATAGGTTGAGCAGGCATGATCTACTTTCACAAACCCAAACTGCATGGGGTACAGAGTTTCGAGACTCCTTATGTCCTTATTTATAAAGTCCATGATGATACACTCCACAGCCTTACATATCAGACTTGTCAGACTAATGGGGTGGTAGTCCCAGGGTATGTAGTCACTCCCCCTTTGTGGAATGAGATGACCATAGCAGTGCACCATTCGGTAGGAACAAAGCCTGAAATGAGGCTGTGATTGAACAGGGTACTCAGGTGTGGTGCCAGTTCACTTTGTAATTCATGTAGAACACAGCCAGGGATATTATCAGGTCCCACAGAAGCTGTATTCTTGGCTTTAGGCAAAACATCTTTACTGTGTTTTGAAGGTTCAGATGTATGACTAAGGCTATACTGTCTACGATGTTTTTGTAGGTATTATTCTGCTGTCTGGACTTGGATGGCCTTCACACTTAAATAAGACACATACACGAATGAATGTATACACAAGGACCTTGTCTGGTCACACACATACATGATTAACACCTCAGTCTGTCATCTGTATTTATAAATGGTTCATGACTATGTGTGAGAAGCACTTCTGTGGCAAAATGGAAAATCACTGTTGTGGAAGTAATTCTTTTGTCCCTTCTGCATAGCTTTGACTTCCATACTGTAAAAATCAATTTTAGCAGTGTATAAAGCCAAACAAGCATGTGTCAGGAAATTAAATGTATGCCCCTAGTGCATGTCTGCAGAGTTAAATCACCTAACATTTACAGCAGCAGACATCCCCTCAAACTATTGTCAAGTGTCAGATTAACCTTCCAATTTCAAAAATTGCTTTGCTCTCTGTTTGGCACTCTTACTATCCATTTAACATTGTGCAAACATTGTTGGCTTTGTTGCTCGGGTTTGCACACTACCAGTAACATGAACTGGTAGGAAATCATTACTTGCTCTTCCACTGCTTTGGGATTAGACATGTCTGGCATTAGAGGAGAAGTTGCCCAATTTAGGGCACAGAGATGGGGTTTTCAGGAGTTAAGAATATTTACTGGACTCCTGGTAAAGTGCCACAGCCAAAGGCTTCTGCAGGGGGGGCTGCGCTTGTTCCCAGTACAAGTGTGATGCTTGGAATAGTCTGGCCAAGGTAGTATCCAGTGGGACTGGCATCCCACACACTGGATAACAGTGTAGGCACCACTTCAATGACGTAAAAAGGAGCAAGAGGAATACACTTAATCTGTGGTTGGATGAGTTTCGAACTAGCAACATCCCAGAGTTGTGTAAGTATGCTAATAAAGATAATTTATAATACATAGAAAGTTAAAGTTAAATATATGCAAGATTGGTATGAATAATGCTCTACTGTTCTTTTCTTTTCTTTTCACAGCTAATTCTGAAATAGCTGCAAACAGGCAGGCCCATGCTGATCGTTTAGAGAGACTGAGGGAAGTAAGTGGCATGTATGCAGCACAAGAGAAGAATTTTTTTTATTTTCTACACAGCAGTAGTAAAGTCAGCATTCATATCCCCTAACTGTAAAAGCAAGTATGCATGCATCAGTCTGTAGCACAAACAGCCTTTAGGAGTCAAGTGTAAGAATTTAGTCAGAGGTTGTGGGTTCAAGCACCACGAGTAACAACTATACGATACTGCAATTCTTTAATAATATTACATAAACTAAATTCTACACAAGTAGCATAAATGTCTTGTTGTTAACTGTAGTGTGTAAAACTGGACCAAGCATATGTGCAATACCTGAACATTGCAAGGATTACTTTGAGCTCATCCTGCCCCAGCTCTACCGGCTTCGGCACCAACACCCAGCACATCTGGGACCCAACCTGGCAGTACTGCCTCTGCTCCCTCAGGTAGCACTACTCTGGAAGCTGTTGCTGTGGTCCCCTCAATGAGTACTGGCAGAAGAGGTATTTCATCACCCATGAGGAGATGCTAGGGTTGGTGCATAGGGTCATGCAGTGCACCACCAGTGTGCGCCAATGCTAGATGGAGAGGCTGCACTCTCTCATGGTCCCTAAGAGAAGGAGATGTCAAACACTACAGCAGCCAGTGGAGTACGGGGACAGTCATGGCAGTCCTGCAGGTGAGGACTACATTCTCATGGTCCCCATGTCTGACAAACATGGGCTTGCTTTGTCCCCTTCCTCACCCCAATCATAGTGTCCCCCAACCTTTTGTGTCCCTCACTGTTTGTTTTCATTTGCTTCCTTACCTACCCAACTTACCTGACCCAGAAATACCACCATCCCTTACCCAGACTTTCACTGTTACTGAAGTTAAAAAATGGTGACCTGTCCCACAAAAAAAATATTCCCATGCATAGCTCTACATTTCACACAAGTGTCTTCTTGACACACTTGATTTGGTCTACCATACAGCATGATTGAGCTGTTGTCACACTTGATTTGGTCCACCATACAGCATGATTGAGCTGTTGTCTCAACTATTTGTTCTCAATGTAGTCAACTGGGAGGTATGTGTGTGTGTGTGTGTGTGCGTGCGTGTGTGCGTGTGTGCGTGTGTGTGTGTGTGTGTGTCTGTCTGCCTGTCTAGTATGAGCAGCATAAGTGTATATCCTGCAGCTACCACTCCAATTCATGCATTTCCAATATTTTGACACCTGCACATACCTACACATCCACTTCATGCAGGCCTCCCAACATCTTATCTCCAATGACCACTGCTGAAGTCATCGACTATAAGTTGCCCAGCAGTCTTGTAAAAGTCAGAGTTTTGTCATGGTGCTTGCATAAAATACTGAGTTCTCTAGTCTGTGTACTTAGATAGGTAGGGGTTCTAATCTCACTACAGTCAATTTGGATGTGTGTGTGTTTGTCCACTTGCTTGATATTAGAGAGAGCATTTTACACCAGCATGTGGGACACTGCTATTACCATTTTCTCCTCACCAAGCACTGCTGATGTCATCACCTATAAACTGTTGTCTGACACCCTACAAGTCAGAGCTGAGCTGTGGAGCTTGCCTTAAATACAGAGTTCTCTAGTTGGTGTAGTTAGATAGAGGTTTTGTTCTCACTGCAGTCAACTGGTGTGTGTGTGTGTGTGTGTGTGTGTGTGTGTGTGTGTGTGTGTGTGTGTGTGTGTGTGTGTGTGTGTGTGTGTGTGTGAGTGTGTGTGTGTTTGTGCACTTGCTTGACATTAGACAGAACATTTTACACCAGTCTGGAGGACACTATTACCCTTCCTCTCACTAGACTCTGCTGATGTCATCAGCTACAGCTGATTTGCAGATATACGGTATTTCTATCAGGTAAGGTCAGGCACAAGTCATGCCATCCTATATGATGCAGATTACAGTGACACGCTTTTCAGTCTATCCACATGCAGCATGGTATGACTTGTAGGCCCTGTATTTTCTGGGTGAGAAACCCCTGTGGTCTCTCCAGCTGCTGCAGTTGTCTAGTGAGGTACATACAAAAAGGAGCATTATACTCTATTAGTGTTCTGATGAGGGTAGACAACAGTGCTGTTATAACATCCTCAGATCTGGATACAATGGCCTAAATCATGAGGTGAATGATGTAGCCTTTCCATACCACTGTGGAAACTTGGTGGTTGAAGTTTGGATTGCAATCTACATGTATTCATAGGTCTTGTACCACTGGGTTTGAGCATGGGAGGTGCTGTCAATGCTGGAATTAGAGGGGAATTCCACTTTGCAGAAGGCAAACATAATGATATATTTTTGTGTTCATCTGTAGACTATGTGGCTTTGGCAGCAATTGTCTGTCTTTGTTCACCCTAACTGTAATATGTTAACATCACTGTGGACTCAATGATTGCTTTCAATGTGCAATAATCAGCAAATTGGGAAGTAAATGCCTAGACTATTGAGAAATAGATTCCAAACAGTAAAGGGCCCAACAAAGACCCTTGCGTTACACCAATGGTGACAGCTCTACTGGTAGAAGTTGATTCGCCAACTTTCACAGTAAGTGTTTTGTCAGTGAGCCAACTGGTTAACCATGTAGTGATGTAAGGGTTAATTCACAACTGAGAGAGCTTCTCAATGATGCCTATGTGGGGATTGTGTCCAAACCCTAGGCCAGATCAAGACAGGCAGTATACACTGTCTTCCCATCATTCCAGGTCTATCATACAGAATTAACAGGCTGTGACAACATCACACACTGCCTACAGAGTGATCCAGAACATACTTCTATGTGAGACAGTTGGATACACATTCCAATACCCTCCAGATGGAATATGTTTCCATAGAAGGGTGTACATCAACATGCATCTATCGGAGTGGGGGGGGGGGCACCTGTTGCATGCATGCATAGACACATCCTGACTCTCTTTACTTGTGAGGTAGACCAACATGTAACCATGGACCTTTTCTAAATGGACACTAGTAATATCCAGGCTATATGCAAAAGACATGTGTTAGTTGCTAATGCTACATCCATGTATGTTACATCTGTTAGATGTCTTCAAAGAGGTCATTGAGGGCATGCATGATGGCAACATTATCATCCTGTGGAACTTGACCAGGCCAAGGCATTTAATGCAAATCCACACTGAGATATTCACTCAACACTATTAGATATGGAGATAAACATCTATATCACCAAGTGATTAGACCACTGGATCGCATATATGGCATCTAAATATACTGAAATGTGTAAAGTGACATACATCTCAAGTTCAGTGATCAGGTCCATACATCAGGGCCATGTGTTAGGCTCTTTTCTTTCCATTATTTAAGTCACAGACATCAAGAAAGACATACACATTCTGTGTTCAAACAGCTCTCTGGAGGGCTACAGATTGTGGGAGATCATTGACTTTACCTGCGATATCAGTATAATACAGACAGTATCAACACATACCAAGGACTGCTGCCACACCCATGACAACATGAGATGAAACAAAAACATGGGGAGATTTCTTACATTATGAAAACAAAAGCACAACCCAAGGATAATCACAGCCCTATAAGCAGACCAAGTGGTAGGTGACCTGTGTCCTGGGGTAGATGGTATGTGGAGCATCCACCAGCATGTGACCACAGTGGTGACTACTCCGTTGTATGTAACACAACTAATGAGTATAGGTTCATAGGTAGGTACTAGGCTATTGGCCCTAGGGCCTATATAAGCCTAGCCAAAGGCACCCTGGCTTTCGCCACCCAAGAAAATTATTTTCCTGTGCCACTGTCGAGCAGAGCCACAGAAGTGATCCCCGGGGTGAATTTCCAATCTCCCATCCAATCATCAAGATTTTTCTTGAAGAGCGCTGATGAGGAGCTTTGTTTGATATGGATAAGTAGTTTGTTCCAGAGTATAGGAAGTCTCTGGGACAGGAATCTATCCCTCCAGCATGTTCTGTTTTTTGTGGTGACAAGGTTTAGGTCCCTAGACCGTGTAGCTCATAAGGATTGGGATTTCTTTAAGTGGAGCATGTCTAAAAGCTCTGGGTTTGACATAGCTTTCTGTGTTAGGCAGAGATCGCCTCTGAGTAGGCGATATGCAACGGAGTAAAGCTGCAGTTTTTTGAGACAGTCTGCATAGGGCATCTGTTTGAGGCCGGTAATCCTCTTTGTGAGGTATTTCTGTGCCTTTTCCAGTTGTTGTAGATGTCTTGTGAGGTTCAAACCAAAAGGAGCATTGTACTCTATAATGGGTCTAATGAGTGACAAGTAGAGGGGAACAATGACCTCTTTTTTCCTGGATGAGAAACCTTTTGTGATGAGGTGTGCCACATAGAAGGATTTCCTGACTACTGTGGCAATGTGATTATCAAAGTAGAGACTACTGTCCACCTGTGTCCTAAGGTCTCTTATCACACTTTCAGTGTTAAGTAGACTACCACCTATGTGGTAGTTCATGGGTACTGAGTTTTTACCAAAAGGGATGACAATGCACTTTCTGGCATTGAGCGTCAGGCCATGGCTTTGACACCAGGCATCTGTCTCAGTGAGGCCCTTTTGTAGGATGTCCACATCTTTTGGAGTTTTGATTATGGCTCCTAGTTTGCAGTCATCTGCGAACTTCATTAGCCAAAGACCTTCTGTGTTGGCCTGTACTTCAGAGAAATAGATACCAAACAGGAGAGGACCCAGGACTGAACCCTGTGGTACTCCACTTGTCACTGGTCTGAAGTTAGATTTGGAGTCTGCTACTTTCACATTGTGGGTTCTGTCAGTGAGCCAGTTGGCAACCCATCTTGTGACATAGTGATATATACCTAGTTTAGTGAGTTTATCTATAATTCCAGAGTGGGGGATGGTGTCGAAAGCCTTTGTCGAGATCTAGATAGGCTGTGTGAACCATCTTACTCTCATCTACGGCTTTGGTGACTGCTTCAAAGAAGTCTATCAGGTTTAGGAGACATGATCTGCCTTTTACAAACCCGAACTGGGTGGGGTCCTGAGTTTGGAGATTACCAATGTCATTGTTTATAAGTTCCATAATGATACGTTCCATAGCCTTGAGGACCAGGCTCATTAGGCTAATGGGGTGGTAGTTTCTGGGGTCTGTGGTGGCTCCCCCTTTGTGGAGTGGGATAACTGTCACTGTGCACCATTCAGTGGGCACATAGCCTGAGGTGAGGCTATGATTGAACATGGTACTTAGGTGGGGTGCCAGTTCATTCTGTAGTTCATGTAGAACACAGCCTGGGATGTCGTCAGGTCCCATGGATGCTGTGTTCTTGGCTTTGGATAGTGTGTTTTTTACCTGTGCAGCCGTGATTACAGGAACTTTGCATTCTTCTGGTATAGAGATGGGCCCTTTGGGGGATGACAGAGGGGTAAGGTTAGCACTGAACCTATCTGCCAGGATGTTGGCAATATCAGTTGGGTCTGTATATTTAGTGCCATTGTGCTGTAACTCAGAGCAGATCTGAGTGTTGCCATTGAGATTCTTGACATAGCTATAGAATGCTTTGTGGTTGTCTTTAGAGTCAGTCATGATTTTGTTTTCATAACTGGCTTTGGAGGATTTTATGAGGGATCTCAGCTTCTTACTGAGGCTGACCAGGGAGCTTCTCCAATCATGGGATTTTACTCTTTTTTGCAACAGTTTCTTTCATCTGTTGTAGAGTTTGTTTATGGCAGGGGACCACCAGATTGGCTTCCTTTTTTTGGAAGATAGCATCTTGGTTCTGTTAGGGATTGCACAATCCATGCACTTGTGTAAGTGCTTATAAAGTGCATTTGTGTAGGATTCAGCAGCTATACCTCTATTGTCCATCAGCATGGGTGTCGTGAAGTTTGCCACTTCTGTCTTAAGAAGCGTGAAGTTGGCTTTGGATAAATGTTTTACTGTGGTTTCCCTAATGGGGGTAGGGGAGGGATGTGGATGTCTAGGGTGATTAGCTTGTGGTCGGATCTGACCAACGAGGAATTGACCTCTGGTGTGGAGCACCGGTTGCCCATGTTGGTAATAACCAGGTCTAGGATATTGCTGCCCCTGGTGGGGGTGTGGATAAGTTGATCCATGGCATTAGAATTTATGAATTCTAGAAAATGTTGAGCACAAGAGTTGGTACATGAGTAGTTTTCCCAGTTAATGGTAGGGTAGTTGAAATCACCCATTATTGGGGTGTTAGGTTGTACCCTAATATTTTCCAGTGTATTAAAAAATGAGGAGAGGGAATCCTGGGGCATGGTGGGGGATCTGTAGCAAGCTACAATTTGGATTGCAGTCTTGCCCAGAGTTAGTTGCACTTGGATAATCTCGGATGCATTATGCTGAGCAACTAGCCTGGAGGTGTGGATATCCTTAATGAATATGGACACGCCTCCACCTTTAGTGTTTCAGTCCAAGTTAGGTATGCGCAGGACATCCATATCAAAGGCCACTCCATAGTCCACAGCTTTCATCACACCAGTAACTGAATACAATGCATCCTTCTTCATATACCTCTGTCCACATCTTCCAGTGATGTGTAACTAAAATGTACCACCTTTGCTGCACGGAGCTCTCACACATCTTCTTGGCCATACCCAAGTATTCTTTTTGATGCATAAACATTACTGTTTGAAGGTGTGAAATGCCCAAGAAGGTGTTACACCAGATGTATATGTGATACCTGTTCTGGTGATGCACACAGTACATACATAGCTGTTTGATACCATTGGTGGCTTGGGTTACATATCTGACAGTGTGGGTTTTGATATATATATATATATATATATATATATATATATATATATATATATAGATATATATATATATAAATATATATATATATATATACACACATGCCATGCACACCAGTCAAACAGCCTGCATTGATCATATTGTCACCATACCTCTCAACCTGGAAACATCAAAAATCTGGACAAAGGCCTTGAAAAATAGGTACAAATCTGTACGCTGATTAACAACATTTTCATACATAATTATGTAACCCCACCCACTCCAATGCAATTGTGGGATACCATTACCAACTTTTAAATGCAAACTGAAAACAGGCAAAATGTTAAATACAAAATAAACATAACAATAGTGTTTTATTTATATTAACATTTGGACTTGTATCATCAAACTTTGAACAGGTGAAAAACTAAAATACAGTCTTCTTTTATAAAATAAAATTAACTGCTTCTACACTAAATTGCTACCTGCAGAGTTCTGAGCCATTAACTGACTACACTACTGTAAAAGCCACAAATAAAGGAGAGTCAACAGAATCATTTTCATAATACTACTCAAAAACATTTAATTCATATTACATCTTTGTGAATACAAAGACTGAGTGGGGTAACTCTCAACCAAACTCAACAGCTATCTATTCTGAAGAACAGACAGTTACTTCTTTGAGGTGAGATGAGGCAATTGCAAACACAATGACAGTGACCCAACCAATATAAAGCATGATAGGCCAAGTTATGCACCTATAACAAAACACAAGACTTGAACAAACTCCCCTTACCCATTTGCATTACCTCACAATGCCACTGGTGTATACAGATTTACAACATGTTTTGATTTCCAGGCATCAATGCCTACCTCATTCTTCACATTCCCTTGCATAAAAACAGCTGCAACCTCACTTTTGATAGGTTATATTAACACAGTCCGTTTCTTGTCACTTAATTTTCAAGATGACATGGTTTCACTCCCCCAAAGAATTTAAAAAGGAAGTAAGGGCCAAAGGCCCTGCTGAAAGCCCCATGTCTATGATCCAGGCACAAAACTGAATTAGTATGTGTTGTCAAAACATTTGCAACTTAAAACGATGCTGTCATTCACAAAGGAATAATCAAAAATTGCACACACACGATGGCTGAATCCATGTGCAGCTTATTTATTTAAAAATGAAAATCACAACAGCAAAGATTGCTGGAAAGGTACACTTTGTATAATCAAAGAAAGTCCCAGGGAGAAAAACTCTCAACATGGTGCAACATGCAATATAAATAAATGCTGTACAGCATAACATACAATTAACTAGACAAAATTAGTACTGGCTTTATTTATATATCACACAATAGCAGCTGAGACACACCACACACACACACCCTACCTTAGCGCTGACTTCCCAAAGATAAGTCCGATGATTGTACATTGTACCGGCTCTGCATGACAGAATTAAGTAATCCTGTGATCTGCCCGAATGGCAGAAAGTAAAGTACATCCACATCCTGTGTTCTGCCCAAACGGTAGAAAGTAAAGTAAATTTTGTGTTCTGCCCGAACGGCAGAAAGTAAAGTAATCCTCCTCCTGTGTTCTGCCCAATGGCAGGAAGATAGATTAGACGCGTATTAGCTTAGTAAAATAAATCTAACCGCAATCCTATTCAAACATATGCGCGGCATGCTGACGGAGCTGATGTCATCGCACACGTGATGATGTCACCGCCGAAAGCGCAAAAATTTAAAAAATAGATCTGAAAAATCGGAAATAATGGGGTGCCACTCGTGAATCGTGGCACACCATTACTGGGACCCCAAAACTCGGTAAAAAACGAGTTATTCGGGACAGTTGAGAGGTCTGATTGTCACACATAGGTATACAAGTGTCCCTCCTTATACCTCCAGCAGATGTTACAGTATTAGGATGGTGTGCTTGATTACTCTCATAGATTGCTGACATGTTATAATAGTTGTGCAAGTGTGTTCATGCAGAACCATCTATGATCACTCAGAAACACATACGTTATGTTAGAGATGTAGAATTACTGGTGGTATTATTCTGATATTGTCCATGATTGTGCATGCTTCTGTTTATTGTTGTCCATGAGCCTGTAACTATGTCCCACTTGTTGGAGACCTCTGCTGACATTACAGTCATATTCAGGCAAATCAGTTTACAGAGCTTCACAGTCCACACTCAAACCCGAATGTATATAACATCCCTGATAGATGTCCTGTCCATTGTTCATGTCAGGATGCTTATATCACAAAGACATCCATCACCATTGTTATGTCATCTTGTCTGACAATCACATAATATGCATTTTCACTGTGCAGTCCGTACTATACCATGTTGATATGTGTTTATTGTTCCTGCTACAACTGTCTTTCATTTACATGCCCTCATCTGCTGTATATTATGATGTTTCACCTGTACTCTTTCCTTGTGTTTATTCCTACAATTTATCTGTGTACCCTGATTCAATATACACACTTTCCCTCTTTATTTTAATTGGCAGCGCATGTAACCTTACAGATCATTCACAACTTTTGTACAAAATGCCTGGAATGGGATTCCACAATACTCTGCACTGTATACACTGTCCTGTAATGTGTTTAGACCATATGCGTCGTTATATCATAAACACTGGTAATCACTGTGGCATTCGGCGTAATCCTGCTAACCTAGCTTGCTCATAGGTAAACAGGTTTGCTATCCATGTTGCTTTACATGGTTTCCTGCCCTCAACACTGCTGACAGCCAGAAAGCCACACTTGTTTATGTTTAAACGTGGTACGTCACATGAATGTGTAATTAGCGCTGCTGCTCACCATGCAAACACGTAAATTCTGTGTAGGCTTTCTGTGAAGCCTACACTGAGTTTATTGAATCCCACTGAATGTCTTAAGTGATAATTTAATAAAGGTGTTTAAAAAATCCCACTGTGGGCCACATCTTCAACAATGGGCTGACTACATGACAAATTGGTATTTCACAATTAATTTCACATCTCTCAACCTTCAAATGTGAAAATTCAAGGCTTCCATCTCATATGTGGAACAACCACATATCATCATATTTGCATCTCAATCACAGTAAGCCTCTTCATTTTCAACAGAGGTATTGCGACCACCTGCGCATGTACACATTCCCACAAACACACACACACACACACACACACACACACACACACACACACACACGCACCAACAAAAAGAACATTATGCATTACCTACACTTCTGCACTAAACATTAGCTACATATGTAGATTATATTCAGAAATAAAAATACTAATTGACATATTTACATTCATATAAAGCAGCAGTTCTGACTTTAATATCGATGCAGTCTTCCCTCTTACTGAACTACTATGCAAGCAAAACTAGGGATAATGTTGCTGAAAAAGAAAACATGCTTTTTTTTTTAACTTCAGACCACATTCACTGTTGAATAGTGACCATTTCAAACATGTTTTGCATTGAATTACATAAACAACTTACCCATTCTTCAGGAAAGTCTGTCCCTAAATAAATAACTGATGACAAAATCATGGACTGAATCTAAATGCTAAAAACTCATTATCATATTCTTTGGGAAATCATCTACCCTGGAGAACTACCACATTGACAATACGTCCCTAAGAGTTGACCCAACTGTTTGGGATTTGGGAACTTATGTGGACAGTGACCTAACTTTTGACCAACATGTGTCTACTGTCATAAGAAAATCTTTCTATACTGCACAGCTTGTAAACAAATAGACTGTGTCTAGATCTAGGGACGTCATTGTCTTCCTTTACTCAGCCCTCATTAGGCCAGTCATTGAGTACAATGCTCCCACTGGCATGTATCTATCCAGACAGATGGAACAATTGGAACGCCCACAGAGATACATTACTAAAAAAGATACAAGGCCTAAACAATATGTCTTACATGAGCTGACCCAAAGCTTTTCACTTTAAGCAGTCTCCTACAGACTGCTAACAAGTTATCTATGTCTAACAGACAAAGCATCCTCTGACTCAATACTGCACATCAGCAAGTCAAACGTCATCAGAAATTAGGCTGCTATATAATTACTGACAATGGGATGGGTAAGATCAATCTAACACCAAATAGGATAAGAAATTCAAACACCAAAAGGGAAAATGACTAGGCTTAAAATGGCCTGCAAAGGCAGCTACTGCAGTACTTAAGTATGAACTTAAGAAACAGATAAGTGATTCAATTTGCAGTAATGGATGCTTATTGCATCCTGTCAACACTAAAAAAAATCATTTTGATGGTCTTTTTCTTTGTATATGTTGTCATCTCACACAAGTGGTTTTCAAGGTCAGTTCTCTACAGCAGGGGTGTCCAACCTTTTGGCTTGCTGGGGCTGCATTGAGTAAACAGAAATGGTCTTGGGGCCGCATATAAAATATATCATATAGTTAACTCTTTTGTTGCTCCAGAAGATCACAGTCGACCTCCTGGCTGTACTGTAGGTGCATTTGAACAATGAATAAATGTAATAAATGCCTAATAAATAAATAATAAATAAATAAATAAATGCCTTAAAATTCTAATTCTTATTCTAATTCTAATTCTCCAATCTAACAGTTAACTCTAACATCTTAGTTAATATATATATATATATATATATATATATATGTATATATTTTTTTTTTTACAAATAAACAGATATTCACTACAGCACTAGCATTTCTCACTGGGAAAACCATTCCAGCAGTCCAACTGTGTAAAGTGTCAACATCAGCAGTCCTACAATACTATAATCCACAAAAATAACCCAACAAATTTGCAGTAAAGTAAATAATTCACATTACTGACTTAAAAAAACAATTCTGAATAAGCTACCCAAACAAATAACTGGTGCCAGAAATATGGCCTCAAGCCAAATGCCAAAAAATGCATCATCATCATCTCCTTTGAGGAGAGTGATGTCCCCACAAATTAGCACATTAATAACAATGTTGTAAGCAAGCAATAAGTCATATGGTACTTGGGCACCCAGGTTGATAGAAACTTGACTTTTGACCACCACGTTGTCAGGAAAGCTGTTTATATGGCCCACTTCATTAGTAAGGGTATTTCATCCAGGGACAAGGAGGTCATAACATCCCTGTATTCCTTCTTTACAAGAGCCATTATTGAGTGCAGTGCCCCTTTTGGCATGTGCCTCAGCAAAACACCCTACCAAAAGAAAGACTACAACCATTTCTGACAAAAAAGGTCAAAGGACTAAATTCACTTAGTTATCCAAACAGACTAAAAAGCTTCTTGCTTTCCTCTGTCTCTCACTGGCCCCTATACATTTCATCACTGGCTTGCTTTCCAGGCTAAGAAAGATCCTGCCTTAAGAGACTTCCTCCACCTCGGAAATACTGGTTATACTTAAAATGCTCACTACAAAGACCGCAGCCTTCACTGCAACATACAAAAAACTACTTTGTATTGACAGATGCTTGACACAAAACCTTCATCTTCTGTAAAAAGCACCTCTAATTATCAAACAATGTAGTTCAGCAACACGACAACTGGATGGCTGGATGGATAGCCATAAATGTACACCTTGAGTAAGTAGTATAGCCTTCATCAAACCAGATGGAAAATCCACATACTAACCTTTCCCAGCTGGATGGCTAAGATCTAATATTGGTTACTCAAGTCTACTTGCCCAAGAAGAGGGGCCTGTTTAACTAAGAATTCCATTTGCAAAAATATATTCTGTATACATATTAAATCTCTCTCTCTCTTACTTACACACACACACACACACACACACACACACACACACACACACACACACACACACACACACATACACACACACACACACACACACACACACACACACACACACACACACACACACACACACACACACACACACAAAAGCCCCTATTTGTAAAATAGGTAACCTCAGTAATCACATGACACCCACTCACTGAATGAAATTGTCTGGAAGTCAAAACATCTGAAAAAAAAATCATAATAGAGATGGATTCATCCATGCAATTTCCCACCACCAAAAGGACCATCAATAAATCAACAAACACCTTCTTGGCAAAAAGTAAATCAATAAGAAAACCATAAACTCTCTAAGATAATGCAGCATACTGGTGTAAACATATAACTTCTGTCAATCCCCAGGTTAATCCATACCAAAAGACTGTTTCAGAGCTTCAGCTGTGTACAAACAGCTTTCTCCTGAAAACTTAAATCATTGATATTTGCCTTGCTATAATTATAACTGTAAAAAAAAATGTTTTTAAGTTTATTCTGTATCTCATTGATTCTCACTGTTACGAGATATAATCTCTGCCATATTGTATGAGTACTACATCCATGATTTGCTGTCTCTCTCTCTCTCTCTCTCTCATGTATTGTATTATATTGTTTTGTGTTATTTTTGGAGTTTTTCTCCCCAGGCCTCTGTTGAAAATGGACCGGTGTCCAGTGGGACTTTCCCGGTAAACAAATGTAAAATAAATAAAAATAAGCTTCCCTCCAATCTAAAGCCATTTGACATTCAGACATTTTAATTTGTACAGAAGTTACTCACAGACTGACTGTTTACTGAGCTGTAATGCTGACCTTCGTTTTGAAAAAAACAAATTCCCAGACTTTGTCAATAGCTCAAAGTGTAGAGAGGATTATTTATTTATTTTATATTTATTTATTTTTTGGAAAACATCTGTAAAAATGTTAAATTGATTACACACCGAGAAACACAGAGAAGTTATTGTATTCATTCAGGCATTATTGATAAGCTCACCAGCCTGGGCATAAACCCTTACGTCACAAGATGGATCGCAAACTGGCTCTCAGACAGATCCCATAAAGTAAGAGTAGCGGGATCTATGTCCGATTCCAGACCAGTAACGAGTGGTGTGCCTCAGGGCTCTGTCCTGGGGCCCCTCCTGTTTGGCATATACTTCTCAGAAGTACAGGCAAGCACAGAAGGGCTGTGGCTGACTAAGTTTGCGGATGACTGCAAACTGGGTGCTATAATAGAGTCTCCGGCTGACATGGAGATCCTCCAGAAGGGCCTAAATGAGACTGATGCATGGTGTCAAAGCCATGGTCTCAAGCTAAATGCAAAAAAATGCATAGTAATCCCCTTTGAAAAAAACAGAGTAACCGCAAATTACAACATAGGAGGTAATCCCCTGAAATCTGAAGAAGAAATAAGGGGCCTAGGGACCTAAGTAGATAGTCAGCTTTCCTTTGATAACCATGTTGCCAAAGTGGTTAGAAAATCCTTCTATGTGACCCATCTGATCACGAAAGGGTTTGCATCAAGATCTAAGGATGTAATGGTGCCCCTCTACTCTTCCCTCATCAGACCCATTATTGAGTACAATGCACCAATTGGAATGTACCTGGCTAGACATCTCCAGCAGCTGGAGAGACCACAAAGGTACCTAACCAAGAGGATTACTGGCCTCAAACAGTTGCCCTATGCAGCACGACTGAAAAAGCTAAGACTGTTCTCTGTTGCATACTGCTTTCTCAGAGGCGATCTCTGTCTAACGTACAGAGCCATGTCCAACCCAGAATTGTTGAACATGCTCCATCTTAGCAAAACCAAATCTACTCGAGCTACAAGGTATAGGGATATAAACCTCAACACAACAATGAATAGAAGATGCTGGAGGGATAGATTCCCTTCGCAGAGACTTCCCTTACTATGGAACAGGGTCCCGATTTACATAAGACAGAGCCCCTCACTATCACTCTTCAAGAGGAACCTTGATGAGTGGATGGGTAACAGAAAGTTCACACCAGGAATCACACCAACAGCACTACTAGATAGGGGCCAAGGGTACTAGCTGCTAGTACAAGGGTCTAGGGAACTACTAAAGGGGCGGTGAATACTGCACAACGTGGCTGGGCTAATATATGCCTTCGGGCAGATAGCCCAGTACCAACCTATGAACCTATGAACCTATATGTAAACCACAGACTGCTGCAAGAAATCAAAGTCACATTAGCACTCTATGCTTATGTCCGAACAGATGAATCATACCTGTCAATTCCAAAAGAAGTAAAGTAGCTTAATAAGAAGGTTATTTGCAAGGTTACATGGCAGTTTATATTGGAAATAAGCAGAGATATTAAAAAGGCTCTGTTTTTCATAATTATGTCGAAAAGTCTTCCCAGGTAAATACAACTTCTGATTTAGTATGGAACCATACCTCTCAACCTTAGAGCAAGAAACCTGGACAAAGCGAAAAATAAAAGTGGGACACAGGCCCAGAAATAGTTGTGCATCACAGACACCATTGAAACAACTGTAGCTGCAAACATTATACATCACTTATAATCTTTCTATCCCATCATTGTCAGTTAAACATTATATGGCTCATTCAGTTCTGCCTTCTTTTGCAACAAAGAAAATCATGCTTTGAAATGACAAATGCATTAAAAATAATAAATAAAACATATTGCATCAACGTCCTGCAACTTCCTACATGCAAGCATCCACAGAGCTTTCACTGAAACTAGGGCTGCTTGTTTCCCCAGAATGACAGCTCTCCCCAATTAAGTCTAATTGTATAGAGGGATAAATTCCTGACCATGGCTAAGTGACCCAAGTTCAGTTAATGGGTTGGGCATCTAATGTGCTGGCAGAGAAGGATGGGCATGTGCATCCTAGAACGGCAGGGCTTGCAGACTGGCATGACTAATGGTCAATCCCTAGTGGAGGCTGGAGACAAAAGGGGAGCACTGAGCTAATGGGAAAAAATGTTAGGGGGCATTGGTTCAGTTGCAATGGAGGAAGAACATTATGCCATCTTATCCCTATTGCTCATCCATTCTCTGGTGCATGGGCGGTGGTTATGGCATGAAGCAAAAAAAGTGTCATCAGCAGTAAGACACTACTTAAGGTACATCATGCTGTTTACAGGCTTCAAGAATGGGTCTAACTAAGTAAAGGGGAGGTAGGAGAGCTCTTTAGAGTTCGAGGACAATGACAGGTCCTGGGGTTGCTGATGGTTAACTGCAAGGAACCAAAAAAAAAAAAAGTAGTGGTAGTGCAGGTATATGGACATTCCCCCATGTTATGCTGCAGTAACACTACTGTCATGCAGGGGAGCTTTACTCTATGCTGGAAAAGCCTACAGGCTACACCACTACAGTGTAAGTATACTATGGGATGCTACACCAATGTATATTTTCAATCTACTTTAGCATAATATAGGGAAAATGGGTTGTGGTGCCAGGAATATACCTCAGTGATTCCTGAATTCCTCTTTAAACTACTTGGCTTTAAGAGTTGCAGACCTCAATTATAAATCAGGTATTGTGCTTCTGTGACCATAAGCTTTTTTAGAATCTGGTAAATGGTTGTTGCCTTTGTATGAATTTCATGGATAATCCGAATGCTAGATGTGACTTATAGACTTTTTCTTTTAAACATGCAGTTTATGTTTTTCATATATATATGTATGTCTATGTATATATGTGTGTGTAAGATCTATGATATTTGTTCAAGTAGCATTACATCAAGCAATGATTTGCTGAAACACAAATTCACTGAAACCCTTAAATACAGTAAAAATACACACAACTGTTATTTTTTTGCAGGGGGAAAACCCCTACACCGATGCTGAGATCACACAAGATTAGTGAAAAGGAGAATTTCCCTTCCCCGCTAAATGACGACCTCAGCAAAAACATAATGTCACACAGGAACAGTCTGTGTGATTCAGTAGTACAAATTCATTCACCTACACTTTGAAAATAAATCACTTTGCAAATATTAGAACACTTTGCAGCATTTGACCAAATATTTTTTAAATCTAATGCTGGAAACTGAAATTCAGCTAAAGCTGGATCAACGTAAAGTACGAAACAGTGTGTGCAATACCTGCCCTTATACACAAAGGCACATATGTATTTGCGAATGCATACTCATAAACATACACACACACAAAGACACACACATCTATACAGATGGCTCACTGATCCACTCTTTAGCAGATAATTTTTCAATGAACAAGCAATGGATAACAACCTTGTGAAACTTCACAAAATATGGGTCCAGTGGGAGTGGATAAGTCCTACCCCTCCTATATGATACGAGGAGGAGGAGGTGGGTCTTGTTAAGTTGTGCTTCACAAAGATTTTCTTGTGGATAAAGAACAGATCAACACACTACACATAAACCACATACACTCACACATGCATATAAATTTGTGTATGCCTGTGTATATGGAAAATATATATATATTTATATATATATATATATATATATATATATATATATATATATATATATATATATATATAGAGAGAGAGAGAGATGGTTTTTCTTTACACATAATGTGTCTGTGTGTGTGTGTGTGTGTGTGTGTGTGTGTGTGTGTGTGTGTGTGTGTGTGTGTGTGTGTGTGTGTGTGTATGTATGTATATATATATATATATATATATATATATATATATATATATATATATATATATGTATTTATATATGGATCCAATTAGGGTGAGCATTCTTATGCGAAAGTGCTTTTCAACAAAGAAGCACTTTTGCATAAATATGCCTGTTGCCGAGGCAGTACTATGGTGCGGATAAGGGAAAATTCCATTTTCCCCACTGTAGTGCAGTCTCGGAAGGAGCCCCCCTGCAGAACCGTTAATGTAGTGGTTTTCTTTAGTAACACGCTTTAACGAAAGCACTTTTTCGATGAAAGGGCTTTTGTTAAAGTGTGTTCAGTGGTTATGGATTCAGACGTTTGATCTTTCGATCAAACGTCCTAGATCCATATATATATATATATATATATATATATATATATATATATATATATACACACACACATATATATATATATATGCATAGAGATAGACAGAGAGTGTGATTTATAACATGTACTGAATTCATTGATAATGTGGCCTTTCTCATAGCCCACAACTAGAACCATATAGACTGTTTACATGACCCTAACACAGCAGCTGTAAACTTAACCAACTTTCTACTCCAGCTGCAAGACAAATTATTCCCACTTATCCACAGACTTTATAAACCCACCAAAACTGAATGGTTATCCACTGAACTGAAACATGTTTTACTTCTAAGGAATGAAGCATGGCAAAAATGGAAAACGACCACCACAAATGACTACTGCACCTCCTTTATTATCTTGTGTAATCTAGCCAAGATGTCCATCAAAAGGAACAAACAAAATCTCCAAAGAAACAAATTACCCTCTTACATCCCCTCAAACAGTTCTGGAAAGAAGTTACCCTATTTACAGAAAGTAAACCTCCTCATGACAGCCCATCTAAAAAACACCATTTAATGCAGTACAGTAAAACTTTCTCCAGAAGATGTCCTTAAGATTAACTTAAAGAATTTAGCAATCTCCCATCAAACTCCACACCTCCCATAGATCATGCATTGCACACTCTGTCACCATTCATCTCCCTCTTCCACTTCAACTGCTTACTTCTCAGATAAGTCTATATTCTACTTGAAAATATTTCCACTGACACCCCTCCTAGTTCTGATGACATAAACCCTTGTTCATATATCTGTGTCTTCCTCTCACCCACATATCTAATCTATGTCTCATACAAAACATCACGATGCAGATTTGGAAAACTGCTCTAATTAATTGGTTGGTTTGCTATAATAGTTAAAATCTTCAATTTATAGATACTAGGTACTGAGTTTGATTCTGACGTCGAGTTTTTGGCTAGGCTTAAAATCGCTTTTCAGGGCAGTTAGTCTAGTACTGAACTATGAATTATTAAACCTGTCCCAAAGCAAATTAACCCCAAAATTGCTTCTCACTTCCATCCAATATCCATCCTTCCAATTCTGGGCAAACGTCTTGAAAAGATGGTCTACACCCAGCTCTCCCTCTATATCCAGAAATACCTCATGCTCTCCTCTAAGCAGCATGGATTCTGGCCTAGATGAAGTACTGTGACTGCACTTTGGTCCCTAAATGATGACATCCTGCTAAACTCTGATAGTGGCCTCCTTACAGTTGCCCATTTTACCCCAAACAAAGGCATTTGACCTTACTGACCATTATCTTCTTCAAAGAAAACTAACTAAAATGGTATCAGTTCAGATACACTCCCTGGATTAAAAACTTCCTCACTGATGGACACTTCAGTGTTAAAATAGGATCCTCCCAATCAGAATCTGCACCTATTACCAAAGGTGTACCATAAGGATCCATTCTTGTTTCCTTCCTCTTCTACATATTTATTAACAAACTTCCTTGTGACCTCCCCCATCCCCCACTTATTCTCTATGCTAATGACATGGTCATTTACCAATCAGGTCACTCTCACAGCAAAATTCAATGCCAGACTTTCACGACCTCCACTGATGGTCCATAATCCATAAACTACTTTTCAACCCCACCAAGACCAAAACTATGCTTTCTGGAATGCCACAGAAAATTCATCAAGCACCTGACTCTAATTATCTCTGACTGACACAACCATTCCTTAGCGACAACCTCCACCTTCAATTACCTTGGATTGTGCCTTGATCAGTCAATAAACTTCCATTCCCACATAGACAAAATGAGAGCCAAAATAAACGCCCTCCTCTTCTGGGCCAAAAAAATCTCCCTTTTTCTATTCCATCCAGTAGCCAATGGCAAAGGAGTTCTCCTTTCTCAGCTTGAATATGGGCTCCAGAGTTTTGCTTTTGCCTCCAAGATACACATTACCATACTACACACCATCTCTAACAACATCGGTTGATTCATTACAGACTCACCTCTCTGTGACAATCACTGTATCACACCACAGAAAAAGCCAAATGGCTACCCATAAAACAGATCTAATCTGCTTTTAGGATCCCAGTTCTACAAACTACTCCAACTCCATACATGTAGTACCCTTGGTAGCTAGACATCATAAAAAAACTCTTCATACAACCCAAGACACTACTCCCAAGCCACTTCAACTCTCATTACCCCTAGAAAAACTCCACAGCACTGCATGTGCTTTCTCCTTTCAGGTACCTACTCTTTCACAAGTTCTTCTCATCAACATTAAGGAAATGAAACTTATTCCAAATTCAAATGCAACTCAAAAAGCACTTCTTCATCCAAGCCAAATGCTCTTGCTTCAATACAAGACCTACAACCTAACCTACTTCCTTACCAAGTCTCTTATCTTTTCTTAAGATTCACTGAAGATTGTCCCACTTTAGAAACTAATGTATATACTACACATACACTCTGCTTGATTTTACACTGCACTGTGTTTGTTGACTGGAATGTATATACACAGTTTTTTTTCCCTATGTAATTAGTCCAAACTATTCGGTTACTGCTTACATTTCTGTATTTTTTGTTTGTGAAATGTTTTGTATTTCACCTGGGCTGGGCCTGAAATTGGTCAATATTGAACAGTGCACTAACCCAGTAAACAAACACAAATAAATAAACAAATAAACTAACAAACATACATTGCTATATATGATTACAGAAAACCCCATCAAAGCGCAAAAGCACTGACACACAAGTAGTCAATGCTAGCACTTTGAATGCAAACTTATTTGAAAAAAATGAATGTCCAAACGACTGAAAAAGGAAAACAGATTGCTTTTCTGATTGATAAACCCTAACCCTGATACAATGTTCAAAAGAAATGTGTATGAACAGTGATACCAGTAAAGTTGTCTTACTTCACTCATATGGACTAACCCTAACCCTGTCCTTAACACTACATGTTAACTTACAAAAAAAATAAATAAATAAACTTTCTGAAAAAGTACCACTATGCAGGACATTTAGACACAGACAACTGCAACCGCTCACACACACACACACACACACACACACACACACACGCTACAAAATCTATCCATTTAATTAACCCTTACTCTAACCCTGACCCACAAAGACTCGCGTACATACACACAGTCTCCAAGACGCATGAACACACTATCATACAAATTCCCATTCAGCACACAATATAAAACAGACACACACACACACACACACACACACACACACACACACACACACACACACACACACACACACACCACAAAAATCATCCCCTCACCTAGTCCTCACCCTAACCATACCTTTCAGAAACTCCTTCCACAATCTTGCTTACCAGAATTAAAACAATTTGAACTTCTTGCTTTTGACGAAAACCAGATTCAACACTAACATTATTCCCTCTTTTCTATACCTGAACATGCAATAATATTGCTGTTTGACACACTGACCAAGATTCACATATAAATATATATAAAGGTGTCTTTAAGTATTTAGGTATCTATACATGTATATATTAAACTAGTCCATCCTAAGCTACACCCGTTTTTGATCCTAAACACACTTCCTCAACTTGCCTTGGGATGTTCCTCTCCATACAGATACAGTTCTCATAACATTTCTCTCACATTTTACGTACTGCTGCACCTTCTTATTTTACATATATTCCATTTGGGTCTATATTATAACAGCGAACGCTTAAAACAGTGAACGCTGTAAAATCAACCTTAAAATGTCGAAACGGCAAAATGCCGAACATACAGAACAGCGATTAATCGCTGCTCCATTAAAAAAAACAAAAAAAAAACCAAAACAAAAAACAAACCCAAAATAAAGTGGGGGTCTGTGCCCCCACACCCTTCCTACTTAAATATACCAACTCCAAGATCGCACCAGAGTGGAGGAAATGGCAAAGTCCCGAAAACGGCCCAGTGATTTTTTTCCCTGGGAAAAAAATCGCTGTTACGTGCATTCGGGATTTCGTCATTTTGAACAAAAAAGTTAGATTAGACAACATTCACTATTTTAAGCGTTCGCTGATTTAAAAGGGAACCTTCCATTTATGCTCATGCAGATACTGACTTCTGTCATGCAAACCCTGGAGCCTCAAGAGTCAGAATTCAATATATTATTATTATCTTGACTAAATGGCAAACTCCTTTAACAGTTAATACAAACAAAGGGAGTGTTCCATCCATGAGTAAAACATATATGTATTACACATTCTATAATCTATTCTAACTATCTTCTTCTTCTTAAATTAAATAATGTATATCTGATATATACTCATATATGTATACGGGCACTCACCGAAATTGCACTTTTTAAATTGTCAGTACCATCACAGAACAGAAAAGGAGCTTCTCATCAGTCCACCTACAGTCACCAAAAAAAAAATTAAATAGATTCATAAATAAAAATAAATAAATGTTAGGCTCAGAAGAGCACTCAAATGAAGACGAGAAGAAAGTGTTAACATATTTTAATGTAGTGTAAAAGTAGTGCAAGGAAGGAAGAGCAGAAAATGTAATGAAGACAGGTAAGAGGAAGAAGAGGGAAACATGGATTTTCTGTGGGGTAGGACTTTAATAAACATAATTTTCTGAAGGGGTGGATGTGGACATGCTGAAAATTAAAAACTTATAAAAGTAAATTAGGAAACTGTCAGGTGGTAGCAAGGCTGAAGTAAGTAGAACACCAAAACTAAGCTACATGTGAAACAGTTATGCAGGAGGACATAAAAGAAGGGGGAAAAGACATACAACAAGCATGCAGATGGAAGGAAGTAAATAGATTATCGAGGGAAAAGGGGACTGACACAGGACAGAAACAAAAGAGGGGACTGATAAGAGGGAACAGCTTTGTAGAAGGCAGAAAGAGAACAAAGAGAATAGGGTGCCAGGAAAGAATAAAGGGTAGTAAAAACAGGTAGCAAAAAGGAGGTTCATTCAAATGACAAAATAGTGTATGAAACGGGCTACAGAAAAATGAAGGTAGAGGAAGATCAAGGACACCAGACTAGGAAGAAGGAGATGAGGCTTTGTCAGAGTGATAAAGGGTAAGTAAGAATTAGCCAGGGTAGGTAATGGAATGTACAGTACTAATGGTTGTGGATACCATCCCTTGGACAGTGTGCAGGAGGTGAGAAAGTGGAAATGAATAAAGGATGTGGAAATGGGTTGATTATAGCTATGAACAGTCAAGTAGAAATTGGTAGTGGATCCCATCACTAGGACAGTGGGACAGGAGGTAGGAAAGTGGAAGTGTGTAAAGGATATGAAAATGTGTTGATTATAGCCATGAACAGCCAAGTAGAAATGATTGTTGTCACAACAAGCAGTGCACACTAACATTTGCTGGTCCAAGTGGATGCAGATCATCTGTCAGACTCTCAATGCAGCGGCAAAAGCTGGCAGGATAAGGGAGGTAGTCATAATGAGCAGAGGGATAAGTAGCATGACAATCTTCTTAGAAGTGTTACCTTTGCAATGAAAGGATCAGTCAACACATGTGCAGGTTCAGCGAGTGTGACGAGGAGTCAGGGTAGAGGATGATAACAGCTATAGATAAGCTATACGTAGATAAGGAATTATTTAATAGGGATCCCTAAGAGACAGCTGTGATGGAGAGGTTTGACAGGTACATTCAAACTCTAGTACATATAACACATAAAGAAATGTAGTGGGAGTAGCAGTGGTACACATGAGAAAAGGGTGTAAAGGATGGCAGGGGAAGAGAGGACAGAAGGGCATGCGGAATGGAAGGAGACTGGAAGGGCAAAGATGGAGGATCAAGGTAGGGAAGAGGGGGAAAAATACCGACAGAAGGATTTAGGATGTTACTGACAAATGCAAAGTGTTCAGGTAAAAAAAAAGATGGTGCTGTAAGTGGTGATGTAGGATGTTACTTACAAATGCAAGGGGTTCGGGTAAAAAACAGATGGCTCTCAAAGAAGGAGTTGCAAATTGGTAGAAATTACAGAAACCCTGGCATGGGGTAAGAGAGGCTGTGATAGGGTGATTCATTGGTTTAGGTTCCATCATATGGACAGAAAATGCAAGTGAGTGGGGGGAGTGGCAGCATGTATAAAAGATGTGACTCACTGTAGGGGTGCTGGATAATCAGAAGAAAGACAGAAGATAGAGGCGGAGAAGAAGGGAAAACAAGCTAAGGCAAGTTATGCGGCTATAACGGTTGAACAGAATAAAGGGACGAGCTGGAAGCTGGCTGCTATTTACAGATTCCCAGATGCTTACAGACATAAAAGATCAGACAAACAAGGATTGGGATAGGAAATGGAATGATGAGGGATGCTAGCCTGCTAGAGGCAGACCTGAGCATTCCATCATCAAATTAAATAAGAGTGAAAACATTTTCACAAAGGATAGAGGAAGGAACTGGAAAAGGGTGAATTCTCAGTGTTGTGATAAACAAGAATGCACAATTAGGTTTGGAATTGAAGACCTTGCTTCCAAAAGGAAGCCACTTTAAGTATGGTTTAGGATGATGTTGTCCCCAAAGTGGAAAGTGAAAACAGAAACATGAGTATGGAACTACAGGGTGGGCAGCCAGTTACAAAATAATTAGGATGCTAGATGCACACATGATGAACCTGAAAAAGATAACCACACTGAGTGGCTTTTGATAAAACAAGACCACTATTCTGAAAATAATGATTTATTTATTTTAAATTTTCTAACTGTTTAATCCATCTGAGTCACATGCCATTTTTGAAGGCAGACCTGAGGAATATTTTACACATAAAGATCAACAGATATTATATAACGTAATACAACACTGGATTAATGAAAATAATACTCTGATATATAATTAACAATCTCTCTCATTCTAAGAACTACCAAGATGATTAATACTTTTACATCACAACAAATAAAACCTGGAATATTCACTCTCCTCATCTATGAGTCTGTCCTAACTCAGACTTCCTTATCATCTCTTAAAGAATTATCTCAGCTGACAACAGTACAAATGTTTCCCACCTTAAAAAAAAGGCAGAAATACAGTTCTTAACATGATCATATGATCATAGGACATTACTAGGCTATTGGACTGGAGGTCATTTTAAGCCTAGCCGTTTCAACCCAATGTAATACCGTAGAGGTACTAGTCAATACTCAAGATGGCATTTAGTGATGACTGCCCATGTCCAAGAGGGTTGTGGGCACTATCCCCAGTAAGAATATATGGTGCCCCATCCACTCATCTAGGTTCCTCTTGAACAGTATCATAAAGGTGCTCTGTTTCACATGAATTAGTATCCTGTTCCAAGATGGGGCAATCACTAGGAGATAAATCTGTCCCTCCAACATGTCCTATTTAAGTCACAGGCCATATGTAAGTTCCTTAAATGGGAAGCCCTAGACCCATTTGATTTACAGATATGCAGTACATTCATTAGGTTTGGGTCTTGGGTTGCTCGGTAGGCCAGGCATAAGTCTCCGCTAAGAAGTCTATACGATACTGAGTATAGTGACAGGGATTTTAGTCGGTCCATGTAAGGCACGTGCTGGAAGCCCTTGATCTTCTTTGTTAGAAACCTCTGAGGTCTCTCTAATTCCTGTAGTTGTTTAGTACAGTACATGCCGAATGGGGCGTTATACTCAATTATGGGCTGGAAAAGTGCCAATTATAGGGGTTGGTTATAACTTCTTTTGCTCTCGAGGCGATGCCTTTATTAATCAAGTGAACTACGTGGAAAGCTTTCCTTACAACGGTAGATACATGGTGGTCAAAGTTAAGGTTGCGATCAACCTGTGATTCCAGGTTCCTTACCACTTCATGGGTATTTATGGTATTTTTATTGATTTGATAGTGTGAAGGGACATTGTTTGTGCCAAAGGGAATAATGATGCATTTCTCTGCATTCAGTTTGAGACCGTGATTAATACATCAGTCATTGGTCTGTGTGAAACCATCCTGCAGTATACTGACATCATTTGGGGATTCAATGATTGCACCTAGTTTGCAGCGATCTACAAACTTAGTCAGCCACAACCCTTTAGTTTTGACCTGAACTTCTGAGAAGTAAATAACAAACAGTAGGGGGCCCAGAACTGACCCCTGTGGCACCCTGCTGGTAACAGTTCTGCTGGTTGATGTGGAGTCATCCACTTTGATAGTGTGTGTCTGGTTTGTGAGCCAGTTGGCAACCCATCTTACAACAAAGGGGTTTACATTCAGTTTGCTAAGTTTATTGGTAATGCCTGAATGTGGGACTGTGTCGAAAGCCTTTGCCAAGTCGAGGTATGCTGTGTGCACAGATTTGCCCTTATCAATGGTGTGATGCCCCACCACTGGACCAGTAACCAAGGAGCCTCAATCCTCACCACTGGCACCAGTGGGGGATGTACACTGGGAGGATGACAGGTGCACACACAGTATTTCTAGATGCAGCTCTCTGCATCAAGTGCAATTTCCCTTAAGAGCACACAGAGACCAAAGTGAGTCAGGGGCTGGTTTCTCCCTCTTTCTCCAGATCTCCAATAAGACTCCCCACTGACACAGCTACAGAGTCGAGATCTTAGCTGAGTGGCCAAGCCGTGACCTCCAGTACTCTCTCTGTCCAACCAGTGCTTTGTGTCCCTGCCCAAGTTGCTGACACACACACTTGTTGAGGTTTGATTTACACACACACACACACACACACACACACACACACACACACACACACACACACACACACACACACTCACACACACCTAGGAACAGCTGGCACAGGTTTACTAGCTATGCCCCCTTTTGTCCAGACTATAAGGTAGTTATCACTGCCACCAGCCTGCTTCTTATCAGCTACTTTAAGGCCCTTAACAAAGGGTTTCCAAACTTACTGTGTAATGTTACAATTAATACAAATGGCAGTTTGACCAAGAGCAAAGCTATTAGAAGTGGCCCACAGTGTCACCAAATAAGTATGCAAGTACGCTCAGAACTTAAATATCTCTAGACAGATCAGCCACAATGAAATGTTTAAATATATTTAATAATAAATAATGAAAGAACAAGAAAATACTCAGTACACAATTATTTAAAACAACATTGCGGACAGTCTCAAGTAAATAAAGGAAAACATCTAAACTGAGTGTCGCTATATTCCTAACTGTATTTAAAAGAATTTATACTGTTCCCCATACTTACTCATAGCAAGGCAGATGTGTGGTGACTGGGTCTTGTCAGGTCCAAGACAGAATACAGAATGCTCTGTCTCTCTGAGTTCTTAAATTAATATCTCAACTATTACTGCTGGGATAGCTTGCAGGACAACCTCATTTTTTTGTCATCTGACTCTATCCCAGGTGAAATCCCGTGCTGCTGGAAGCTAGAAGTATTTAGCATCTACCTGTGAAAATACAGAGACCTCAGATCTTTGGTAAATGGTGGAAGTCATAAAGCAATAAAACACGTTCAAGACAATATAGAAAGCTCCCTAGTTTTAGACATTGTGTTTCTTGCTGCATTGAAACTGAAAGATAACATATTTTTATGTCCTGCCATAAAGTAATTTAATTTCAGCTATTTTTCTAAAGTTAACCTTCTGCATTCCAATTTCCATTATTAAAATACATAGATCTAAACAGTTGCAATAGTGCAGGTACATTTCTGTTCTATTCCAGTAGGGCATGCTGTGGTTACATTTTAAGTACTTTGCAAAAACCTTTTCAACATACACTTCTGTACCAGCAGTTTGATATACACCGGACATACAATTCTAATACATTTGTAACACAAGTATCTTATATGAATCATGTTGATATTCACAAATGACATATAATTATTTACAAAATTCTAGACAGCTGGGCTAGCAGTATCATCTTTTGTGACAAATGGCCTTGGTCAAACTTTCAAAGAAATCTACCAGATTTAACAGGCAGGATCTGCCTTTCACGAAGCCGAATTGGATAGGATCCAGGGTGTGGAGGTCACCTATGTCTTTATTTATGAGGGCCATTATGATACATTCCATGGCCTTACAGATGAGGCTGGTCAGGTTTATGGGTCTGTATTTCCCCGGGTCTGTTGCTAGGCCACCTTCGCCGAGGGGAATAACTGTAGCTGTTCTTCATTCTGCAGGAACAAAGCCTGTGGTTAGGCTATAATTTAAATGGGTACTTACTCATGCTAGTTCATGTTTTAGCCTGTTTAAAAGACAGCCTCTGCTGTCATCTGGTCCCATAGAGGCTGTGTTCATTGCTTTGGACAGGGCTTTGAGGACCTGCTCCTCAGATATGTAAGATGGGGAAGAGTTTGAGTGAGGGTTTATTGTAAATTAGGAGGTGATAAGGGAGTGAAATTTTCACCAAAGCTATTCATTATCAGGTTTGCTATCTCTGTGAAGTCAGTGTGTGTGACACCATTGGCCACCAGTTCTGCACATATTTGGATCCTACCCTTTAGGTTACGTACACAACTGTAAAAGGCCTTATTGTTATCCTTGGCATTACTTGTTAGGTTTCTCTCAAAGGAACTATTGGAGGATTTGACTTGTTGTCTTATTTGCCTGTTAAGGCTGAGGAGGGTGCTTTTCCATTGTTGGGTTCTTGTCTTTATTTTCCTGGACAGCAACTATTTGTGTTTAATGTAGAGTTTGTTGATGCTGGAAGTCCACCATGGCAGCTTGATTTTACTTGGGGGGTCTGGCTTTGATTATATCAGGTACAGCCAAGTTTATATACTTATGCAAATGATTGTCCAGGGCTTTAGTGTAAGCTTTGGTGTAGTTATCACTTTCAGCTTGGGGTGAGGCTTCGAATGCATTTATACCTTCACCTAGAAGGGTATAGTTTGCCTTGGTGAAGTTTTTTAGTCTGATTTCACCCTTTGTGAGTTCTGGTGTTAGTGTCAGTTCGAATGTGATTGATTTATGGTCAGTTTTAACTAATGAGGGTCCAACAGCTGCAGCAGGGCACCTGTTTGACATGTTGGTGAGGACCAGATCTAGAATGTTTTTTCCTCTTGTCAGGGTATGGACAATTTGCTCCAGGGCATTTGAATTCACAAAGTCAACAATTTATGTGCTAGCATGTTTGGGTTAGAGTAGGTTTCCCAGTTGATGGTGGGATAATTAGCTTTACATTTTGTAACTGACATTCCCACTATAATGTGTAGCTTGCAAGTCAAAGAAGCTTGTAGAACCTGTCATTCTAAACTACAAGTTTAGGTGTACATTGTGTATAGCTTTATCTGATTAGTACACCCACATATTCTAATAAGACAACCATCTGAAAAAGTTGCATTCAGTATTATATGAACTCTGCTATAACTCTGTAGGGAGATTAAATTACCTATATATTTACTGTTGCTGCTTCTGTTACCAGTACTAGAGCTTTCTGCCCTGGGTCACCCCTGAAAACAAGCTCTGCCCCACAGGACTCTCCAAGTCAACAAATTCTGTAAATAACCAAATAAATTAATGTCAGCAAACACAAAAAACATTTTGTTTTTGTTTTTTTTTTTGTTTTTTGTTTTTTTGTACAAGAAACTTAATTTGACAACAAGAATAATGCAATAAAAAAACAGCTATTTACAATGAATACATTTCATGGTAGAATTGCCCTGGCAAGCTTCCCAGACACTGAAAGAGTGAAGAGGATGAATTACAGCCTTGTTACCCAAGAGGGGCTGTGCCCCAATCTGCATCAGTCCCCCAGTGAGGTCAGTGTTGATGGCCCCAAATGGGTTAATTTCTCCCCAAAATTCCAGCTTGACTTCTTGTCCTGATCTCACCAAGCCCTGAGGGACTCCACTGGTCACTTTCATAGTTTCTGATAAGGAGCATGAAACTTGCATTATGTGGGTTATGTATTACAGCCAGTTTTCTATTCATCTTGCCACATATGGGTCAATTCTTAAGCCATTTATCTTTGTATGATGCCAACATGGGTAACGATGTTGAGGACCTTGGCCAGGCCAAGGTACGCTACATGCATATGGCCACCATCTTCAATCTCCATGACCCTTCTTAAAAAGTATACCAGATTAAATAGACAGGATCTACTCTTCATAAAGCAAAACTAGTGGGATTCAAGTTTAACAACTTTCTTAATATCACAATTTATGAGGTCAGCAACCATATGTTCCATGGCTTTGCAGTTGAGGCTTGTAAGGCTGATAGGTCTGTAATTACCGGGTCAATGTAAGGCTACCCTTAGGAAGTCACATAACCACAACAGTGAACAATATCAGTGCGTCACTCATCAGGGACAAAGCATGTAGCTAAACTTAGGTCACATGGTTTGAACAGTGTGTCTGCAAAGCTGTGTTTAACTGTATATTTATTAAGCAACCATATATATTGTGAGTTCCCATGGAAGAAATATTTTTGATCTTGGTTAGCACTTTCAGTAAATGACTCAAGGAATGAGATGGTGGTATCATTATACTAGGTGGTAGTAAAGTCGCAACAGAAACACCACATCTTGTACTGGAGATACTATAAGGATATCAGTATGCAGTGGTACTTTAGATGGCAAAATGTTGATGAAGATAATAACAATGATGAAGGAAGTGAAGGCAGAGTATAAGGAATGTTCAAAAATTACCTATTTTCATCAAAAAGTAGGAAGTATTGGGGGCATCGGGTATATATATATATATATTTTGTGGAAGAATGTCATGAGTGACCCTAAGTACAACAGAAAGCCTAGACTGGGTAAAAAACTACATGGTATGCAACTTAGGAAAACTCAAAAACTCAATTTAGTCTGGTGATGAAGAAATACTAGTTTGTGGAAAGATAGAACAAAGATGTTCCTTGCTGTCTGGTGGACATTAAATTAATATTTAAGTGGTCACCAAAAAGAAGGGATGGTGACAGAGCAGCTACAGGGTGCTAGTTACATCAGCCAGGAAGACTACACGGACTAATAATATCCTTTTACCAGCAAATTATATATAACAATACATTCCAGGTTGTACAAGTCCTGTATAAAACCTCACCAGTGGTGAAGAAGTTATAGAACAATGCAGTGTAATCTTTCTGAAGATACATGAGCTTCTATGATGGCTGCTCTCTGTTCAGCAACTTAATTTCAGCTCTCTCCATATGAAAACAGAAACTGAGAAAAGGGAGCTAGTGAGTCAAGTCATTTTGGGTAAAATTCAGTTACTGGATGGTAAGTACACTGCCTGGATTTCAGTAATGAAGAAATTTAGAGAACCTGAAAGAAACTCAGCCAGAAACAGTGAAAAGAAAACACTGTATGGGAAGAATCCTGTAGCTGTTCAACAAAAAACACTTCTAGCTTCAGCTTTGCTACAAGAGACAGCTTCCAGTAATTTAGAGGAAACATAAATCAAATGTACTTAGAGGTGATTAAAATAAATTAAACAGTGCAGGAGTATAACAACTTAAATATTAAAAGGCTGGAAAAATAAAATAAGCTTTAATTCACTATTTGGGGAACTGATAAAACTGCAAAAATCTGGTTAAAAGGAAGGAAAGGCTGGAAACGTCTCTGTGAATCTGTTTCAAAAAATGGTAGAATTACAAGACACAACGTGCAGAGAAAATCTGAGATTTTCTGCTGTACCAGTAAAAGTGAAAGGAACAGACTTCATTAATTTTATGAAAGCACAAATAAGCAATTGGACTTGTATTCCACATCAGGACTTGTTAATTAAAAACATAGCCATGAGAAAGCAACCAAGACTGTATTAGTAAAGATGCAATCATACCAGCAGAAAGAGTTGATCTTGACAAGACTGGCAGAAGGCAAAATAATTAAAAACTGAAGACAGAGTGTTTGTGGAAAATTATTATTCACTGTACACTACACAAAAGAGAAGCAAATCTCTCTCAACAATCAATGAATGAGGGTCCAACAGCTGCAGCAGGGCACCTGTTTGACATGTTGGTGAGGACCAGATCTGGAATGTTTTTTCCTCTTGTCAGGGTATGGACAATTTGCTCCAGGGCATTTGAATTCACAAAGTCAAGGAACTTTTGTGCTAGCATGTTTGGGTTAGAGTAGGTTTCCCAGTTGATGGTGGGATAATTAGCTTTACATTTTGCAACTGACATTCCCACTATAAATGTGTAGCTTGCAAGTCAAAGAAGCCTGTAGAACCTGTCATTCTAAACTACAAGTTTAGGTGTACATTGTGTATAGCTTTATCTGATAAGTACACCCACATATTCTAATAAGACAACCATCGGAAAAAGTTGCATTCAGTATTATATGAACTTTGCTATAACTTTGTAGGGAGATTAAATTACCTATATATTTACTGTTGCTGCTTATGTTACCAGTACTAGAGCTTTCTGCCCTGTGTCACCCCTGAAAACAAGCTCTGCCCCACAGGACTCACCAAGTCAACAAATTCTGTAAATAACCAAATAAATTAATGTCAGCAAACACAAAAAAACATGTTTAGTTTTATTTTTGTTTTTTTTTGTTTTTTGTTTTTTGTTTTTTTTTACAAGAACCTTAATTTGACAACAAGAATAATGCAATAAAAAACAGCTATTTACAATGAATACATTTCATGGTAGAATTGCCCTGGCAAGCTTCCCAGACACTGAAAGAGGGAAGAGGATGAATTACAGCCTTGTTACCCAAGAGGGGCTGTGCCCCACACTGCATCAGTCCCCCAGTGAGGTCAGTGCTGATGCCCCAAATGAGTTAATTTCTCCCCAAAATTCCAGCTTGACTTCTCGTCCTGATCTCACCAAGCCCTGAGGGACTCCACTGGTCACTTTCATAGTTTCTGATATGAAGCATGAAACATGCACTATGTGGGTTATGTATTACAGCCAGTTTTCTATTCATCTTGACACATATGGGTCAATTCTTAAACCATTTAGCTTTGTATGATGCCAACATGGGTAACGATGTTGAGGACCTTGGCCAGGCCAAGGTACGCTACATGCATATGGCCACCATCTTCAGTCTCCATGACCCTTCTTAAAACGTATACCAGATTAAATAGACAGGATCTACTCTTCATAAAGCAAAACTAGTGGGGCTCAAGTTTAACACCTTTCTTGATATCACAGTTTATGTGGTCAGCAACCATATGTTCCATGGCTTTACAGTTGAGGCTTGTAAGGCTGCTAGGTCTGTAATTACCCAGGTCAATGTAAGGCTACCCTTAGGAAGTCAAATAACCACAACATGAACAATATCAGTGCGTCACTCATCAGGAACAAAGTATGTAGCTAAACTTAGGTCACATGGTTTGAACAGTGTGTCTGCAAAGCTATGTTTAACGGTATATTTATTAAGCAACCATATATATTGTGAGTTCTCATGGAAGAAATATTTTTGATCTTGATTAGCACTTTCAGTAAATGACTCAAGGAATAAGAGATAGTGGTATCATTATACTAGGCGGTAGTAAAGTCGCAACAGAAACACCACATCTTGTACTGGAGATACTATAAGGATATCAGTATGCAGTGGTACTTTAGATGGCAAAATGTTGATGAAGATAATAACAATGATGAAGGAAGTGAAGGCAGAGTATAAGGAACGTTCAAAAATTACCTATTTTCATGAAAAAGTAAGAAGTATTGGGGGCACCGGGTATATATATATTTTGTGGAAGAATGTCATGAGTGACCCTAAATACAACAGAAAGCTTAGACTGGGTAAAAACCTACATGGTATGCAACTTAGGAAAACTCAAAAACTCAATTTGGTCTGCTGATGAAGAAATACTACTTTGCGGAATGATAGAACAAAGATGTTCCTTGCTGTCTGGTGGACATTAAATTAATATTTAAGTGGTCACCAAAAAGAAGGGATGGTGACAGAGCAGCTACAGGGTGCTAGTTACATCAGTCAGGAAGACTACACGGACTAATAATATCCTTTTACCAGCAAATGATATATAGCAATACATTCCAGGCTGTACAAGTCCTGTATAAAACCTCACCAGTGGGGAAGAAGTTATAGAACAATGCAGTGTACTCTTTCTGAAGATACATGGGCTTCCATGATGGTTGCTCTCTGTTCAGCAACTTAATTTCAGCTCTCTCCATATGAAAACAGAAACTGAGAAAAGGGAGCCAGTTAGACAGTCATTTTGGGTAAAATTCAGTTACTGGATGGTAAGTACACTGCCTGGATTTCAGTAATGAAGAAATTTAGAGAATCTGAAAGAAAATCAGCCAGAAACAGTGAAAAGAAAACACTGTATGGAAAGAATACTGCAGCTGTTCATCAAAAAACACTTCTAGCTTCAGCTTTGCTACAAGAGACAGTTTCCAGTAATTTAGAGGAAACATAAATCAAATGTACTTAGAGGTGATTAAAATAAATTAAACAGTGCAGGAGTATAACAACTTAAATATTACTTAAATATTAAAGGGCTGGAAAAATAAAATAAGCTTTAATTCACTATTTGGGGAACTGATAAAACTGCAAAAATCTGGTTAAAATGAAGGAAAGGCTGGAAACGTCTCGTGTGAATCTGTTTCAAAAAATGGTAGAATTACAAGACACAACGTGCAGAGAAAATCTGAGATTTTCTGCTGTACCAGTAAAACTGAAAGGAACAGGCTTCATTCATTTTATGAAAGCACAAATAAGCAATTGGACTTGTATTCCACATCAGGACTTGTTAATTAAAAACATAGCCATGAGAAAGCAACCAAGACTGTATTAGTAAAGATGCAATCATACCAGCAGAAAGAGTTGATCTTGACAAGACTGGCAGAAGGCAAAATAATTAAAAATTGAAGACAAAAGAGTGTTTGTGGAAAATGATTATTCACTGTACACTACACAAAAGAGGAGCAAATCTCTCTCAACAATCAAGGAATGTTGAGAAGCAGGTGTGAGATTCAAACTGATTTATCCAGGTGTCTTCAGATAATATTTTTCCTGGAGGATCAAATACATTTTGGGATGCAGAACAGGCTAAGGCAGAAATAAAAAAAGTTTATCCAACAAAAACTGAGCAAATAAACAGAAAAGGACTCTGTTTCTCATTCTTCTGACAATAAAGCTCATAGACTTTGCCAGTAAAACATTTTCCAATGTTCCAAAGATAAATGCTTGAGAGACAGAAAGAAAACACAGTTGTTCACTAGAAGAATCAGGAGTACCTTGGAAATGAAACAGAGTGTGGTGTTGGAGATGAATGGGGAGAAGACCAGCAACACTAAAATTAGTGAATAAATGGGAGACTATAAAGCATCAATCACATTTGAGAAATATGGCTTTGCAAGAAAAAGTGGCTGAGCATGATTGGACTTTGGTTGACTTTGTTAATATTGTGAGTGGAATGTAAAGCATATACCCCACTTTATTTCATTAATGTTTAGGAGGATAGTAAAAGGGAAAAAAGTAAATGTAAGTAAAAACAAATTGTGCTCATAACTAGTATTTGTATAAAAACGTCATGATATAAAGTGCATGTTATATGTAGTAAAGCAGCTTTGTGTAGTGTGTAGTTAGGGGTATTTTAAAAGTGGGAGGTCTTTTCACTGACTGTTGTATGTCTTAAAGATATTAAGATACACAAGTATTTTTTGTAATTGTAAGAAATACAGACTTTACAGTATAACAACAGTAGAAAGGCTTGACAAAAGCAAGTTTACTGTGAGTATGCTGTGATCTTGGCCTGCTAGGGTGGGGTGTAAAAGTGCACTGATTATATTATAAGTAAATTAAGATATTTTTGTAAGAGCAGATGTCTAGATAAATGTTCTTAGCTTATGCTATGAGCAAGTAAGTGTTTTTTGTAAGCAAGTAGGCTTGAAAAATAAGACCAAATGATAAAAGGTATGGAAATGCTAAATTTCCTAATCTGCAAAGATATTAGCTTGCTTATTTTTCCATTAGCAGGTATTTAGTGTGAGTCAGGAAGCCTGCAGCTGAAATAACTTGACAAATATTCATTGCTGACTACTTGTATATGGACACATTCTGTCTGTATGAGCAAGCAATTCATTCTGAGAGTTCTGAGCATTATTTGCTGAGATAAATGCAAAATGTAAAAGTGCAATGGCAAGCCATTCAGTGGAAAATAAAGTCTGAAATTACAGAAAGTGAATAAGAGATAGCAGCCTCCCTGGCTACCTTAACACTTTAATGCATTTAATATAACAGCACAGAACTCAGATTTATTTAAGGATAGCCACTTCAGTTTTTCTTGGGGATTAAAGTTAATTTTCCTGAAAGCCTACAAGTTGTTTTTCACATTAGGGAGGGAAATATAGATAAGAAAAGAACAAACAGCAATCAGTGTAAGTGGGAACACAGGTTGTAGCATGAGTTTTAACATGGGTGACCTTAACTTTAGGTTAGGTAGTACTTGTGAGTGCAGCTGTTGGTTTGTGGCTATTGTTCTTATCTGGAGGGTTGAACTTCATTTTTGAAGATGTACATAGATTTGTACATTTGTTCTAAGTTAATTAAGGATAGGGGTGTTGCGAAAATATATATATTTTTTGTCTTAGGGTTGTCACTAAAATAAAAAGTCTTGAAGAATGTGACATAGGCTCAAATGGAGATGAGAAGAAACAACTGTATAAAAGATCAGCCTGTCAAACATTAGGGTGTGCATGTAATACAAAAGCTGGAAATATACATTCAAAAAATGTCATGTATAATAGTTGGGATCAACAGCTTTTTATCATAGTGGCTATGCCCTCCATATTATCTTGTAACAGAAATGGCCTTTCAAGTAAAGACAAAAAAAAGCTTATTGAATTACACTAACACATGCAGAGTGCAAATAGCAATGCTGCAGGAGACACATATGAAAAGAAACAAGCATGTGAATTTGACAAAGAAAGGATAACATAATGGACATTTGCAGAATATCAGTAACACATGAACAGTTGAGTAATTATACTAATTGCAGGAGAGGCCCTAGCAGTGATAGAAGAGGAAAAAAATGACAATAGTGGTAGACTTTTGGTAGTAAGGGGCTACTGGCAAGGAAGAATGATTATTCTGACATGTATTCTACCAAAAACATCTGTTATAGACTTTAAGAAAAGTTGGGGGCAAATAATCAACTTTCAGCAGGAAATATTACTTATAGGTATGGAAAGGAATTTTATTAGCAATAGTGAGAATGTATCAGGAGGACCTAGAAGGAAATGGAACAAAAGCGTGTATATTTCTGAAGAAATTTCTGAAAATATTTGGTATGGAAGAATACAGTGGTAGAAACTCAGACAGAATTTACATATTATTCCCTAAGGTACAATACCTGGGCTAAACTACATATAATTATATTTCACAGGAACATGTACATTTAATTGAAATATCTGACACACATCAAATTACTATTTCAGATCACGCACCAATAAAAAACTAAGATAAAAACGCAGGGTAATGAAGTAAAACTGAGACACTGGTGCTTCCCCACCTACCCGATAAAAAAGAGGAATTTAAAGACTGTGGAAATTATTTAAGAGTTATTAGGAAAGACTGAAATATCTTCAGAAGTTATAGCTGGTGAGTGGGATAAAATGAAAATGGAGTTAAAAAACAGGATAGAAATAAAAGATATATGGTTAAGGAGTAATAGGAATTAATTAGAGAGGAAGACAAAGGTTAAAATATTGCAGAATAAGGGGAATCTCACAAAACAAGAAGAGGTGCAAATGCAGAGTGCTAGATAGAAAATAAGGGAGTGTATCAATAATATTCATGAGTTCAGAAAGATGGCTGTTAAGCAATTATTTTTCACAATAACTTCAGAACATAAAAACTTTTAGCACACTCACTTAGGCAACAGAAAGTCAAAAGGGTTTTGCCAAACTTAGAGAGACACTAACTAGAAAAA
Organism: Protopterus annectens; assembly: GCF_019279795.1. Taxonomy (NCBI): domain Eukaryota; kingdom Metazoa; phylum Chordata; order Ceratodontiformes; family Protopteridae; genus Protopterus; species Protopterus annectens. Next base: position 1,347,017,720 of record NC_056729.1, on the reverse strand, counting down.
TAACCAGATATCCTGTAGAGTTATTCTGGAAGTTCTATGAAAATGTGTATAAAGCAGATAAATGTGGAAATCATGAAAGAACACAAAAGGAAATATTTACTGAAGACTTACCAAGGTTAGATACAGATGCGGTTCATCTCCTAAGACTGGAGGAGATGAGATAAAAATGGTAATATATAATTCTTCTTCAGGAAAGTCTCCAGGAACAGATGGTATTCATGTGTAAATTTGGAAGTTAGGAGGAAAAAAAGCGTTAAAGATCTGCAGGATTTTGTTAAAAATATTTTAAACGGAGGGGAAGCACCAACATCTTAGAAGAAAGCTGTGGTGGCTATATTACCTAAAGACACTAAAGACCCATCAGACCCAACTTCATATTTTAAACCACAACTATAAAGTGTGTACATCTCTACTACCTAAAAGAATGGCAAAAGTTTTGCCAAAACTTATAGCTATGGAACAATGTGCTTTTGTGGAGGGAAGGCAAATATTTGACAACATTAATAAAACAATAATCCAGATGTAAGCAGAATGTAAGAAAATACTGCTATTGTTGGTGGGTCTTAATACAGAGACAGCATTTGACAGATTTTATGAGTAGGACAATTGAAGCATTTGCATTCCCTGATACAATAATGAGGCTGTATTAATGATCGGAGGGAAGAAGTACAGTTAGAGAATTCCTCTATGATAATTTGTGTTTGAACACAGGGACAAGGCAGGGGTGTCCTCTTTCTCCCATGTTATTTGCTTTATATTTAGAGCAATTGGCAAAGACAATAAGGCACTCAGAAATAACAAAGATATAACAGGTACTGTAATCAAGAAAAGTTGGTTTTATTTGCATATGATATTATTTTGTAACAGATAATTCGAGAAAATTACATCTCATTGCTGTGGAACATTCTGAGACAGTTTCAAGTCTTTTCAGGATACAAAATTAATGCAGATAAAGCAAAGGCAAGGCATAGGTCCACAGGCAAGTACTAGGCTAGCAGCCCTTGCTGGATATTTTAAGCCTAGCCAGTTTCCTTTTTTGTGCTTAAAATAGCCTATCCTATTTGTTTATAGATTGGACTTACCCATCCCATGGTTGATAATTATATATTATGCTTAATGTGAATAACTGGGATCATACCATACATCATTTGAGAGGACCTATGCATGAGATAAAACATTTAAAAGTTCTTCTGTCCATTATTAGTACAGCAGTCAGTCCTGAGGTACATTTTCTGTTTCCCATCCACAGATCTAAGTTGTGCATGAATACGGACAGGGATGAACTTTGTTTTATGTGGCTGGAGAGTCTGTTTCACAGCAGTGCTATCTTGTGAAAGATATAGCCGTCCTGCCAAACTGTTCTGTTGATGTTGCAGATGAGGTTCAGATCCCTAGACTGAATATTTCTGATGTCATTTGACTTACTGATGTGCAATAAATCCATTAGTAATGGGTTGGAGGATGCTTTGTATGCCAAACATGTCACTTCTTAGCAGTCTGTAAGACACTGAGTATAATGACAGGGTTTTGAGTGGGTCCATATGATATCTATTGTTTAGGCCTTGTATCCTTTTAGTAAGGTATCTCTGTGGACATTTCAGTTATTGCATGTGCCTGGACAGACACATGCTAAAGGGGGTATTATATTAAATGAATGGCTTAATGAAGGCTGAGAAAAGTTCAATGACATCCTTAGATCAAGATGCAATCCCTTCGTTTATAAAAGCTGTGCAAATATAGGACTTTTGTACAACAGACACATGTTGGTTAAAAGTTAAGTCAATATCCACATGTGTTCCCAAATCCCAAACAACTGGGTCAGTTCTCAGGTGCCTATTATCAATGTGGTAGTTCCCTGGAGTAGATAACTTCAAAAAACGGGATACAAAGATGCATTTTTGGCAATTATTTTCAGAGCAAAATTTTGTCACCAGTTATTTATTTAAATCAAAAATTCCTGAAGAATGGCTAAGTAATTTGGGGATTCAACGACTGCTCCTAGCTTACAGTCATCTTTAAACTTAGTGACCCAGAGCCATTTCATATTGGCTTTTACTTTAGAAGAGGTCCCAGCCCAGAATTCTGGGGGACTCCACTTTTGACTGGTCCCTCTATGGAGGTAACATCCCCTGTTTTGATTATCTGTGTCCTGCCTGTGAGCCAGTTGGAAATACAGTGGATAATATAGGGATTTACATAGCTTTTCTACTATGCCTAAGTGAGGAAATGTGTCAAAAGCTTTGGCCAGGTTGAGGAATGTGGTGTATACTATTTTGTCTTCATCCATTGCTTTGATGAAAAAAAAATCCACAGAGTTGAGTAAGCATAACTTGACCATGAAGAATCTAAACTCTATAAACGAACCTCTTCCTTCTCCTTATATTTTTACTACTAGTGACTGATGATACTTTCTCCATATTTATTATTATTTTTTCTTTCATCACTTGTTGATACTGGTACAATAATGTTAATTAATTTATCTCTGTCTTTACCAAATTAATTTAGAATTCATCTGGCAACTAACTAAATTCCTGCTTTTATGTATATATTCTGTATATGTTACTGCAATCAAACCAACTAAATTCCTGACTTATGTATATATTACTGTAACATTGTTTCTACTTCTGTACCAATTAATGTTTAATTTTTTTTTCTGCATCTATGTTCTTGTCGGAGCTTTTCTCCCCAGGCCTCCACCGAAAATGTTTTTTTTTAGGCCCAGTGGACTTTCCCGGTAAATAAATGCAATCAATAAATACATAAATAAATAAATAAATAACTGAAACAAGTCCACTGTTTGGAGGTTCCCTGTGTCCTGACTGATTAATTCCATGATGAGTTTTTCCATGGCTTTGCATATGAGCTAAGTAAGACATATGGGCCTGTAATTGCCTGGGTCTTTGGAAAGTCCTCCCTTATGCAGGGGAATGACTGTAACTGTTCTCCATTCAACTAGTAAAAAAACCTGTATGAAGGCTGAGACTAAACAGTGTTGTTAGAGGTGTTAGGGGGTATGCCTAAACCGTTCTTCATGCTACTTGAGATGCATCTAGGGATATTGTGAAGACCCATCAATACAGTATTTTTAGCATTTGATAGCATGTTTAGGACTTGGTCTTGTGTGATAGCTGGAGGTGAGCCGGTTCCAGGTACATCTTGAGGGACAAACGGAGGGGAGAGAAAGGTAAAGTTAGAACTATATTTATCGGCCAGTAGGTTCACTCTAGCTTCAACTTCATTGTAGGTAATGCCATTCACAATCAGATTAGTGCACTGCTGCTTTGTGCTTTTAAGATTACGATAACAAAAAAAAAAAAAAAAACCCTTGTGATTGTCTTTAGTTTCGGTAGCTATTTTAGCCTCAAACTTCATTTTGGTGAATTTTATTTTATTAAGCTCATAGTTGTTGTTATTTTATTTCAGTGACAAGGACTCTTGACATTCTGGAAATTACTCTTCTGACTTTTGGTCATTTTCTTTTCCTTTTATTATAAAACTTGTTGATATTATGGTCCCACCCTGGGGTTTGTTTCTGGGGTTTGCCCTGCACTTGCCCCTAAAGGGTTCAGCTACATCTATGCATTTGTGTACATGCTGGTATAATGTGGTGATGTATGTTTGTATATTTCTGTGTATTCAGTTGAGTTAATTAGGTTTGGTGGGGATTTAAATCGTACCAATGTATCACTTACGAGTAGGTAGTTTGTCTTGAAGAAATTTCTAAAGATACATTGGGTGGAAAGGATCTCTTAACTTATCCCACTTAACCCTTGCCCTCATCCCCTCCCAGATAAATTCATTCAACTTTAATTATTGTCTACAACTTCTTCTCTGGTCGATAAAAATATGCCTTACCTGTATATAAAAATAAAGAGAGTAAAAACATTTCACTGCATGTATCATACTATCCATATCCATAAACAAGAGCTTCCAGTTTCTCAGTTTTTGTATTATCTTTTGTTTAGTCTCTTCCCACATATCCTTAGCTGCCATAACAGAAGCATTTTTAATCCATACTACTAAATACTTCATCTTATCATGTCCCCATAAATAGTGGAACTGCTGAGCCAATTCATGTGTTGGTACATTATTTCCAGTTATAGCCTTTGTTTTGTCTTCATTAATTTTATATCTCAGAAAGACTTGAAACGGTCTTAAAATGTTCTACAACACTGAGAGATCCTTTTCTGGATTTATCAGGTATAAAATAATATAATCTGCAAATAAAGCTAACTTTTCTTCATTACCATACAAAATGATCCTTGTATTTATGAGTCCCTTATTTTCTACGTCAATGGATGTAAATATAAAGCAACCAGCAAAGGGAAAAGTGGACACCCCTTCCCCGCCTGGTTTCTCTATTCTAACACAACTTATCAACCCTCCCACTTTAATTCTTGCTTTGGATCCTTCATATGTCTAACTGATTAACCTTATAATTGAATCAGGGAATGAAAATGCACTGCCCTACTCTTAAAATCCCAGCTTACTCTGTTAAATGCTTTCTCTGCATCAAAACCCACCACCAACAGCGGTATTGTCTTCCATTGTACTTTCTCCTGGAACATCACTGTTCTGTTAATGTTGTAAAATGTTTGCCCACCCTCCTTTGCCATATTTTTAGCTAGTATAGACATAAGAACTTTATAGTCATGGTTTAAAATTGAAATGGGTCTAAATTAAGCTGGGTCTGATGGGTCTTTACCATCTTTAGGTATTACAGCTGCCACAGCTTTCTTCCAAAATGTTGGTTCTTCCTCTTCTTTTAAAATACTATTCAACAAAACCTTCTAGATCTTTATTACTTTCTTCCTCCCTAACTTACCAACTTCCACAGGAATACCATCTGTTTCTGGAGACCTTCTTACAGATTGATTATACACCATCATTTTTATCACATCTTCTCCTATCTTAACTGTTGAGCCTCATCTACCTCTAACCTTGGCATACTTAAGTCTTCCACAAATATTTCCATTTGTGTTCTTTCTTGATTTCCAACCAAGAAAATCTAAAGGTATTACTGCTCGATGCTAGGAGTCTAATCAAAAAACTCCACTCCCTAGAAGCTCTCTTTTATGCTACAGAATGCTGATGTGTGTGCAGTCACTGAGACATGGTTTAAAGCCGTAGAGAGCACACCAACAGTGTAAGGTTATAATGCCTTCCACACATTTAGGCCAGCTACTTCATAGGCAGGGACTAATGGTGGAGGTGTACCTATTTACATCAAAAAATAAATATACATCAAGGCTGGTCAAACAAGACAATACACTTGAACTTCTCCATGTTCAAATCTCCATAGGTAAAATCCAATACCACTTCCTTGCAAGTTATAGGTCCCCCTCTATGACCCAGGAAACCCATGCTATGTATTTAAACTTATTAGAAACACTAACCATCCAACTCAACACCATATTCACGGGTGACTTTAATTACCTCATTATTAACTGTAAATCTTATATGACATCAAACGTACATGCACAGAGATTCCTGGATTTTGTAAACACAAACTCCCTGGACCAGATAGTCAATACACCAACCAGGGGTGCAACCATATTGGATTTGGTCCTCACTAATATGGGATGCTGCTGCACATCCCCTACTGTAATGCCTTCCCTGGTAAGGTAAGACCACAAAATGGTCTCCTTTGAAGTAAAAATAAATCCTGGACCCCCAGCTGAACCTGGAATATTCAGGAACTATTCTAAAGCTAATCTTCTGCTATTAAGTGAGAACCTGGCAAAATTTCAAGCCCCCATAATCCCCGAGTCCACTTCTGCCTATGCAGAAATTTTCACAGAAGCCCTGTACAAGCATGTTAACAGCTGCATAGAGGTCACTGTACCCACCAGAAAGAAGTACAGAACTAACTAAAAAAACAAGCCACCCTGGTGGAATCGCAAAATAAATCATCTGTATAACAGGAGGAAGAAAATAATGGGAAAAATTAGGAGGTGCAGCATCCAGCAGGATAACAGTACTCTCATCAAACTAAACAAACAACTCAGAGGACAAATAAAGTCTACCAAAGCCAAATTTGAGGTATGTTTGGCCTTCCAGGCCAAGGACAGCCACAACGCATTCTTTAGCTATGTCTACAACCTCAAAGGCAATACACAATTATGTGCAGAGCTCATTGTAAATGGAGCCACCTATACTGAGCCAAAAGGTATAGCAAACCTCCTGGCTGATAAATTCAGCTACAGCTTTACTCCTCTATCCCCTTCAACCTTCCCTCAGGAAATATCATCAAATATAACTCCCCCTAGTACCACTAGGGAACAGGTCCTTAATGCTCTAAGACCAAGAACACTACACCAATGAGCCCAGACAGTTTCCCAGGATGCCTTCTAAATAGCATGAAACATGACTTATCAAGGCCTCTAGAATTACTATTTAACTGTAGCCTTCAAACAGGCTTCATGCCTCATGAATGGAGAAAGGCAACAGCCATCCCACTGCAGAAAGGTAGGCCATCAACAGACCCTGGAAACTACAGACCCATAAGTTCACTAGTCTTATATGTAAAGCCATGGAAAGAATTATCATGGAGATGATCAACAGAGATATAGTAAACCTCCAGACACTGGACCCAATGCAGTTTGGTTTCGTCAAGGGCCTACTCAACCTGGTGGACTTTTTTGAAAAGGTCATTAAAGCAATGGATGTGGGCAAAATTGTTCACACTGCCTACCTTAACCTGGACAAGGCAATTGACACAATACCCCACTCAGGCATTGTTCACAAACTCAAGAGGTTAGGTACAAACCTGTATGTCACCCCAGTCGACAGCCAACTGGCTCACAGACAGGACCCAAGAAGTTAGAATTGGGGAGTCCACCTCTACAAAGAGGCCAGTCACAAGTGCAGCCCCTCAGGGATCAGTCCTTGGCTTGGACTGCTCTTTTTTGGCATTTACTTCTCAGACGTCAAGGCCAATGTCAGTGGTCTCTGGCTGACTAAATTTGCAGATGATTCCAAATTAGGAGCGCTCACTGAATCTCACACTGACACAAAAGTTGTACAGGAGAGGCTGACACTGACAACTGGTGTCAGATCCATGGACTAAAATTACATGCCAAGAAATGCATAATAGTATCGTTTGGGAAGTCATCCATCCCTGGTAACTATCATATCAACAACACACCCCTTAGAGTTGACCCAGTAGTCAGGGACTTAAGGACATACACAGATAGTAATCTAGCCTTTGATCATCATGTGTCTACAGTGGTGAGGAAATCATTCTGTGTTGCACAACTTATAAACAATGTGTGGCATGTATGCCCAAGGAAATCATTGTTCCACTTTATTCAGCATTCATCAGACCTATCATTGAGTATAATGCCCCCTTTGGTATGCACCTAACCAGGCATATCCAACAACTGGAATGTCCACAGAAGCTCCTCACTAAAAGAGTACAGGGCATAAGTAATATATCCTATGCACACCACCTCAAGGCTCTATCCTTTTATTCTGTCTCCTACAGGCTTCTGATGGGAGATCTATGCCTGGCATACAGGGCATTTTCAGACTCCACACTGATGGACCTTCTGCATATCCACAAAACAAACAGCACCAGAATTACCCATTCTAAAGACTTAAACCTTGCCTGTGATACAAACAGGACCTGCTGGAGAGATACGTATGTATCCCAGACACTACCCAGTCTATGGAACAGGCTCCCCATCCATATGAAGCAGAGTTCCTCCCAAACCCAGTTCAAGTGCAACTTGAACAATTTGATGGAAAACTGGAAATTCATCCCTGGTTTGGCACCTATGTCTCCGATGCAATCAACTAACCTGTAAATGGTTCATCTCCCAGGCCCATACTTACACTTATCAAGGGTATCAGACTTATCAGAGATTTGGGATGCATGGATAGGCTTAAAAAGATCCCTGTGATCATTAGCCTAGTAAACACCTATGAACCTATGAACACAAGCAGACCATAGTTTTTATGTCAGTTTATTATATTGGTAAAATGAAGTAGAGCTGCAGTGATGCTGTACTATGCCCTAAAGCCATGTTGTATTTCTGACAGCAAGTTATTTGAGGTTAGGTATTGCATCAGCTGCATATGGATGCACTTCTGTAATATTTTCATGAGGGGGAGAGAATCACTATCGGTCTGTAGTTATTACACTCTGTACATGTGTCGCCTTTGTGCAGTGGTATGATGTGGGTTTTTTTTCCATCGTGATGGGATGTATCTTTCTGCTATGGACCTATTAATTAGTATGGACACAGGGAAAGCTATGACTTTTGCAGCCATTTTAGGTAGTCTGATGGTAGTTGGTCTACAGCTACAGAAGTAGTTTTTAGTTTAATGAGCAACTTCCTTATGAGTGAGGTAGGTACTGGACTCAAGCTGAAGTGATGTGGGTGATTTTGATTGGACAGGGGTAGAGTGAGGGGAGGCAGACGTGTTATCATCTAAGACAGATAATATTGATTGTATAAAGTAGGAATTAAACTGTATGGGAATATAGTTATTCATATTGTCTGAGTTTGGAGAGGTACTAGTGGTCAAGTGTAGTAGTTTATTTAGTGATGACCAAAAAAGTTTTGGGTTGTTTATATATTTGTCTTGCAGGTTGGCATACTATGTTTGATTATCCTGTTTGACAGAGTTTTGCAAAGTTTCTAATATATCTAAATTGCTGGAGGGCTTTTTGAGTTCTATTTTTCTACCATTTTTTTCCTAGCTTTATCCCGTTTTATCATGATTTTTTTACTACTGACTGTTATATTAAATTAATTTAAGTATTAAGGTTGTTAGGGAAGCTGCCATCTCTTGCTAGCTTCCAATAATTTCAAACTTTTTTACTGAACTGCTTGCCCTTGTATTTTTTTTTTCAATAATTTTTATTTTCATTTTACATTTATATAAATCACAACCATTTCCATTCTTACAACATGACCATAAGTGAGTGCTATACATTGTAGTCAATATAGTAACATGTAGGTCATAAAGCATATCTATTTACACTATATACATAGATGCTTTCTCAGTCAATTCCATTGTTATAAAAACAGCACATACAATAACGATTTCAAGTCCATAGCTTTGCTGTGTGATCATGTATATATTTTGAGGTTCCTTTGTAATTGTTACTATGTAGTATATATGATGTTGTATGCTAATATGATGTTAAAGGTTTGTTCCCAAATGTCTCGGGCTTTCATATTTTTGTTTCTTTTATCCATTACTATTTTATGAGCTAAAAGATGTTTTATAGCTATTTTTTAAATCCCTCCAAAGAGATATTTATAGGGTCTAACCATTTGATAACTATGTATAGCTTCATTAGTAAGAAAATTATTACAAGTATATTCGCTTGTTTTTCTGAGATGTTAGATGGGAGAATACGTAGAAGGGTAAATTCCCATGTTAGTGCTGACGTTTGATATCCCATTTTTTGCAGTTGCATCTTGAGGGAATTCCAGAGTTTATACACATATTTATTGCAACTCCAAAATATATGCAGCCCTTGTACATTTTAAATTTTGCATTTCCCTCATCAAATAATGCTCAGAACTCTCAATATTAATTGATTGCACCTGCTTAGAAACATAGTCAACAAATACTCAAAGGAGTCCTTTTCAATTTCAGTCAAATCAGAACTGAATTTACAACTGCATTCACGTGCAGACTTCTTGACTCCCACTGAACATTTGCTAAAGGAAAAAAAAAGCTAGTATCAGTGCATATGTAAGAAACTTGGCACTTCTCATGTCATTCATCATTTTGTCTGATTTTTCAAGCCTACTTGCTTACATTAAATACTTGTTTTTATATAAAGCCAAAGGTAATAGTCCAGACATTCACAAAAGCAAAACTAAGACAAAACATGTCAACTCACATATAATCAGTGCCCTTTTACACTACTCCTGAATCCAGCAGTCCAAGATTACAGCATATTAACTTATACTTGATTTTGTCCATCTTTTTTATTTTACATTGTAAAGCCTATATTTATTAAAACTAAAAAAGGATACTTGTTTACTTTAATATCTTTGTCACATACAGCAATAATTGAAAAGTCTCACTCTCATATTTAAAATAACCCTGACTACATACTACACAAAACTACTTTACTATATAACATACAGTTTATATCATAACATGTTTTATACAAATACTATTAAGAACACAAATTGGTTTAATTACCATTACCTTTTTCCCTTTTAGAGTCGTTCTAAACATTAATGACTTAAAGTGGGGTAATGCTTTATAGTCTACCCATAATTTTATCAAAGCCAACAACATTTCTGACTTTCTCAGCCCCTTTTACTTGCAAAGCCATATTTCACAAATGTGACTGATGCTCTATAATCTACCATTTATTCACTAATTTCAGTGTTGCTGGACTTCTTCATGTTCATCTCCATCTGCCAACACCAGACTTTGGTTTAAGTCCAAGGTACTACTGATTCTTCTAGTCAACTCCTGTGCATTGTTATGCCTCTCAAACATTTTCCTTTAGAACACTGGAAATGTTTTCACTGGCAAAGTCACTCTATGAGCTTTATTGTCAGAAGAATGATAAGCTGAATCCCCTTCTACTTGATGGCTCACTTTTTGTTGGACAAACTTTTATATTTTTCCTTAGCCTGTTCTGCTTCAAAAATGTCTTTGATCCTCCAGGAAAAATATTATGGAGTCAGTTTAATATAGCAGCTTAAATCTTACACCCACCTGCCTCTTGACATTCCCTGATTGCTGGGATAAATTTGCTTTTCCTCTGCCTGGTATATAGTGAATAACTATTTTCCTCAAACACTCTGCTGTCTCCAGTTTTTAATACTCTTCCCTTCTGCAAAATGTTTGTCAAGATTAACATTTTTTGCTGATATGATTGCATCTTAACTAATACAGGTTTTTGTCTGCTTTCTCATGGCCAGCTTTGCAGCATACACTCGTCCTTTCAATTAACAAATACTGCTGTGGAATATCAATCCAGCTGCTTGTTTGTGCTTTCATAAAATTAATGCAGTCTGTTCCTTCCAATTTCCCTAGGACAGCAGAAAATCGTATGCCTTCTCTGCATGCTCTGTTTTAACTCTCTAATTTTTTGAAAAGCTCTTCTTGAGAAGTCTCATACTCAGCCAGCCTTTTCTTCATTTCAGCCTCTGATTTTTGCATATTTTTTTCAGTTCATCTGAATAGCCAGTTAAACCTTCTATTTTACAGCATTTTGATAAATTCTGTCAATGTTTCATTTATTTTGATCAGCTCTGAGTACATTTGATTTATTTTTATCTCTAAATTACTGGAAACCATCTCTTATACCAAAACTGAAGCTTGAACTGCTTTTTGCTGAACAACTGCAGGATTCTTCCCAGTCAGTGTCTTTTCTTAACCTTTTATAGTTGATTTTCTTTCAGGTTCTCTAAATTTCTTCTTTATTCGCATCCAAGCAGTATACTTACCAGCCAGCAACTGAATTTAACTCAAACTGGGATAATTACTACCTCTTATTTCTCCATTTCTTTTTTTTTCCACACCAGGAGGGATTTAATTAAGCTGTTGATCAGTTTGCAGCAATCTCGGAAGTCCACATTTAAAAATATTTTAGGCCATCAGAAATCAGAACCCTGTTGAACTAATGACCACTCATAAAGTGCATCAGTGGTAGTGCTATTATAGTTGAAAAGCATGAAACATGCAGTATAATACAAATTATGTTACAAAATAACTTGTTAGTATTCCACCAATGTCTTACACAAAAAATCTTTTAGAGGCATTAAGACACAGAGCTTACTAGTATACTTCTAATGTCTGAATTTTCATTCCAAGAAAGCAAGGCATCATCTTTTGAAATGTACAAGATTACGTTTGATGTTAAAACTTTAACTCAGAGTAAAAAGCATCAGATTCTTAGATATACAGAACATACACATGACAACTACAAAGATGCTGACGTGACAGAATACTTGTTGAGCTACTATAATGTCAAATTTTGCAGAACCTAAATAAATACTGATCAAATTATATGAATTAATCTTCTTAAGTGTTATCTGCAGACTGTACATGTCAACCATATGTGTGGGCAGATGAAGTGAAAAAATGTAGAAAATGATTTTTATAACTGTGAACTGAACACTTGGGAGCTTACAGGAATAATCATTTTGTTTCTGATTTCCAAAGGGTTTGCATTACTCCCTATCCAGACATTTAAACTGCCAAAATGAATGAACATTTAAACCTCTTTAGGCCTATATCCTCCATAAAAATTAGATAAGAAATGGCAACACGTGGGAGCTTCAATTGTGGTGTATTCAATGGACTGTGTTGTCTTGCCTTAGCTAGTGCTCTTTGGGGGCGGGGGAAAGTGCATGACGCAAGGGCGTGAGACAGGAAGTTGTTGTGTACTGTATGTATGCTGGCCGGTCAATAAAGTTTGGAGTTGGTACCAACTGCACACAGTTGTCCCGCGTCTTCTTTCTATGGTAAAAGAATACGACATGGTGTCAGAAGTGCTGTGTGGCTGTGCCTGGGCGTGCTGACCTCTTGCTGAAGACCGTACAAGTGGCCAAGTGACGTGGAGAGCGGACATGTCGGACGAAGAGAATGGTCGGCAGCCACGTGCTAGAATCAACATGGCGGCTAGTGCTCCCAATGCTACATTCAGTATTCAGCCGCCAGAGCCCTTTGACTTCTCCAAACCCCACGAATGGACACGATGGATTCGCCGGTTTGAACGGTTCCGGCAGGCCAGTAATTTATCTTCCAACCCAGAGGGGAACCAGGTGAACACCCTGATATACTGTATGGGCGATGAGGCCGACGATGTCTTGAGAGGCCTCAAGCTAACCGAGGCAGAGCATCAGGAGTATGCCAAAGTGAAGGAGGGCTTCAAAAGATTTTTTATTGTCAAAAAGAACATTGTTTACTTAACGCACGATTTAACATGCGAAAACAAGAACTGAACGAGACTGTTGATGGTTTTGTTACTGCTCTGCATGCTTTAGCCGAACATTGCAGTTATGGGACGCTGCACGACGAGCTTATAAGGGATAGAATTGTTGTGGGCTTGGCAGACACCAGACTGTCCGAGCGGATGCAGATGGAGAAAGAGTTGGACTTAGAGAGAGCTGTAAATATGGCCAGACAGTCGGAGGAGGTCAAGAAGCAGCAAACGGCCTTGCGGTGCGACAGTACCGCTCTGCAGTATAACGTGAATGCTGTGCAGACACCACTGGACGCCAGGCGCAGGCCAGAGGCCTCGAAAAGTTGGGGTAAGCCTTTGGCACCGATTTTTCAGCGCCAGACGCAAAAGAGTAAAGACGCCCCGAGCTCGCAGTGTTACAGGTGTGGGGGGCCATTTCACCATAGACTCCTATGCCCGGCGACTGCTGCAAGATGTCGCTCGTGTGGGAAGAAGGGCCACTACCAGCGGGTCTGCCGACAGTTCAAGGCGGTGCAGAGTATCGAGGAAGACAAGGAGCCGGGTGAGCGTGAAGAACAGGGGTTCTTCCTTGGTTCTGTCTCCTCCGGGAACCATTCCTGGATTGTGGAGGTGAAAATACAGGGCACACCTATGACTTTCAAGCTTGACACGGGGGCGGATGTTACTGTTATCTCCAAGTCAGACCTGCACAACTTGTTCAGTGGAAAGAATGCTCCTGTGCTCCAGCAGCCGGAGAAACCCTTGTTGGGTCCTGGAGGGATGCCACTGGAGGTTACAGGATCCTTGGAGTTTCAGCTTGGCTATGGACAAAGACAGACATGTGAGAAAGTGTACGTTGTAAAAGGACTCCGCATGCCGCTTTTAGGCCTTCCTGCTATTTTGGGGCTGGGCCTCCTGAAACGTGTTGATGCTATCACCATGGAGTCTTTGAAGACCTCATACCCGGACTTATGCTCTGGGTTGGGGGTAGTGCAGCGAAAGTACCACATAAAGCTTCAGCCGAAGGCGGTGCCATACTCTCTGAAGACTCCCAGGAGGATACCACTGCCATTGATGGGGAAAGTGAAAGAGGAATTAATGAGGATGGAGGCGCTGGGTGTCGTTACCAGAATGGAAGAACCTACTGATTGGTGTGCAGGCATGGTGGTAGTCCCAAAGAAAGACAGTAACAGACTGAGACTATGTGTAGACTACACTAAGCTAAATGAATACGTATGCAGGGAAAGGTTCGTGCTTCCCTCGGTTGAGCAGAGTCTTGGGATGCTCGCTGGGGCGAAGGTGTTTAGCAAACTGGATGCAAATATGGGATTTTGGCAAATTCCTTTGTCAGAGGAGTCGGCCGCGCTTACCACATTCATAACCCCTTTTGGGCGTTTCCGCTTCAATCGCCTTCCCTTTGGCATTAATTCTGCACCAACACTTTCAACGCATGATGGCAGAGGTCATTGAAGGCTTAGAGGGTGTGATTTGTCACATGGACGATGTGTTGGTCTGGGGCGTTGCCAGGAGGAGCACGATGCCCGGCTTCACGCGGTATTAAAGAGACTGGAAGAAGCAGGTATTACGTTGAATGTAGGGAAATGTGACCTGTCGAGGGGCACAGTGACTTTCTTGGGCCATGTCATTACGAATGCTGGTATAAGCCCGGACCCAAGGAGGACCGCGTCCATCACGGAGATGGCGGCACCTGCTACAGTAGGAGAACTTAGGAGTTTCCTGGGCATGGTGAATCAGGTGGGGAAGTTCATCCCTCATTTGGCTGAGAGGGACAGAGCTTTGAGAGATTTATTATCAAAAAGGAACAGCTGGTACTGGGGTGGGGACCAGGAAAAGGCATTCAAGGACTTAAAAGAGGCAATCACCTCACCTCCAGTTTTGGCTGTGTATGACCCGGAGAGGGATATGAAGGTTTCCGCGGATGCTTCTTCCTTTGGGTTAGGGAGTGTGTTGCAGCAACAATGGGAGGACGGCTGGAGACCCGTGGCATATGCATCAAGGTCACTCTCACCCACAGAGCAACGATACGCACAGGTTGAGAAAGAGGCCCTAGCGTCTACCTGGGCATGTGAACGCTTTCGAGATTACCTATTAGGCAAATCGTTCTGTCTAGAGACGGATCACAAACCCCTGGTTTCATTGCTGGGAGGTCAGGCGCTGGATCTTCTACCGCCCAGAATCCAACGCTTTAGGATGAGATTGATGCAGTTCTCATACACGGTGCAGTACGCCCCAGGGAAATCACTGTGGGTGGCAGATGCCCTGTCACGCTCTCCACTTAAAACCAAGCTAACACCGGAGGAAACGGAGTTAATGGAGGACACGGATATTTACGTGAACAGTATTGTGGAAAACATGCAGGTGAAGCCATCCTTCCTCCAAACACTACGGGAGCAGCTGAAAGCGGACAGTGTGTGTGCGCGGGTCATGGACTTGTGCAGCCAGGGGTGGCCGCTGTATGCGAACCAGGAACCCTTACTGAAGAGCTACTGGCCAGATCGGTCCACACTAACAGTGAAAGATGGGTTGCTTTTAAAAGATTCGCGCCTTGTTATCCCCTCTGCCATGCGTAATGAGGTGTTGTTGAAATTACATGAGGGACATCAAGGCATCGTGAAGTGCAAAGCCAGAGCCTGTCAGACCGTCTGGTGGCCGGGACTTAGCCAGCAGATAAATGACATGGTTTTAAGATGCAGGACGTGCATCTCAGAGAGAAGGAATCCTCCTGCGCCCCTCATTCCAACAGAATGTCCTGACCGACCATGGCAAAGAGTGGGCGCGGATTTATTTGAATTAAAAGGTCACACTTACCTTCTTGCTGTGGACTACTTATCCAGGTTTCTTGAGATCGCATTGTTGAAACATAGCAAATCCAACGAGGTCATCACCCACCTAAAATCTTTCTTCGCTCGCCATGGTATCCCAGAGGTGCTTGTGTCTGATAATGGACCTCAGTTTTCAGGGCAGTCTTTTGCGGCCTTTGCAACCGCTTATGGCTTTGAGCATGTCACTAGCAGCCCCAGGTTCCCGCAGAGTAACGGGGAGGCAGAACGTGCGGTGCAGACGGTGAAGAACCTGCTAAAAAAAAGTGCTGACCCGTACATGGCTCTTTTGGTGTACAGGACAACGCCACTGCAGAATGGTTATAGCCCTGCGGAACTTCTTATGGGACGACGGTTGCGGACCTCTCTTCCGATTCATCCTTCGCAGTTGGACCCTGTGCAGCCGGACTGGAGAAGGCTCAGGGGAAAGAGGGGGAGAAGAGGGTGTATAATGGCGAAAACTACAACAGACGCCATCGGGCGAGGCCGCTGGGGGACGTGTTGCCCGGTGACCAGGTGTGGGTGACAGATATGAAGACCCCAGGTACTGTAGAGCAAAAACATTACTCGCCGAGGTCATTCAAGGTGGATGTGCCCCAAGGGACTGTGCGGCGAAACCGTGTGCATTTGATTCCCCTATCTGAGCCTGACTGTGAATCAAACCCTGAGTGTCCGGAAAGTGTGCTAAGTAAGACCAATGAGGCCTTGCCATTTTGCAATGGCCCTCCCACGGAACCCCGGGCACACAGTGATGTTGTGAGGACCAGATCAGGAAGAGTTATTAACAAGCCGGACCGTTTGGATCTGTGAAGATCAGTGTATAAATATCAATGTCATTTGGGGTTTATAGTAATCTGAATGTGGCTAAGTGAGCATTTGGTGTCAATGTACCAAGTTCGTAGTGAAGTGGGAGAAATTGAATAGATCTGGGTTTTGTGTTAAGTGAAAAGGGGCCTTATGGAAAAGGAGATGTGGTGTATTCAATGGACTGTGTTGTCTTGCCTTAGCTAGTGCTCTTTGGGGGCGGGGGAAAGTGCATGACGCAAGGGCGTGAGACAGGAAGTTGTTGTGTACTGTATGTATGCTGGCCGGTCAATAAAGTTTGGAGTTGGTACCAACTGCACACAGTTGTCCCGCGTCTTCTTTCTATGGTAAAAGAATACGACACAATCACTTCAGTAAGTCACAAATATGCAGTTCTTGCCATATAGCACTCCTGTGCAAACACAGGACTTATCAACCACCTTCAGCTTTACAGGGTCCATTTAATTTGTTACTAATTTCTATGAATTTCTGTTTCAGTAAAATTACTTGGTGTGACATCTCTAACTGTATGCTTTAATTTCTCATACTACAGGATTCTGCGAGATACAGGAGTTGAACACGCCTTGCGTAGTACTTAAAAGCATAATGTCTGCTGTAACTTGTTATTTACTTGCCATCCTTTATTGTCTCGAATTGTCTTCCTGGGCCTTCACTGAAAAAAGAACCTCTCAGCCAGACATTCTTAGCTAACAAATGTAAATAAATCTCTTTTTAGTTGTTATATGTTAAGAAGTACATTAATTACATCTGCCACATTCTCACATTAAGTTAAGGCAATTCTGCAGTGTATTTCACAATAGCACCATGTTAACTTGTGCTTTTATATCATGTGGATGTGTCAATAGTCTTCATTTTTCTTAGACAACAGTTACCTTCTAGCTGTGATTCATACTGACAGATAAGCGCCCACAACCTGGAAATAGAATACCAATTATCAAGTAACTATGGAAACTGCAGTTCTCATATACTATCAGGTTGCTCTTGGCATGAATTTAGGCATGTTATAAAACAGTAGGTCTACAGTGTGAAAGGGTACTGCAAAACAGGAGAAAGGACAATAAAGTAATTAGATATGCCTACAGGTCCCAACTTAGTGATACAATATATTTTTGTTTCTTAGGTCTGACACCTTCACTGTAGAATAGGCATGAGTGTGCATGAAGTCCCCTTCTAGTAACTGTGTAATAACATCCCAGGGCAGCCAAATGTAAAGGTTTCATAATTCAGGAACCAGGAAGGGAAATGGCAAAACCACTGTGCAGCACTCATGGTAAAGAAACAATTATGGACACAGATAAGTGGCTCCCTTACAGAAGTACAAAAAGCAACAGTGTGAGTGCCAACAATTAAAAAATTAAACTGTGATTCAAACAGAAAAAAATAGAATTCTGATACTTGTTACTATACTTTTCAGCAGGTATGCGCTATGTCCTTCATACCCCTACTACCTGTACAAATACTGAGGTAATTATTTCTCAGAATATGGGGATAGTCTGAGTTGCTGCAGCCCACTTCCACAATTCAAGGGATTGTAAAGGCTGTCCTTGGAATTTCATCAAACATCCCAGGTCAGTACTCTGTTTTATGCTGGTAACACAGGTTCTTAAAGGAACCAACTAAGGAAAACATGACTGACATGATATGAATTAATACAGTATTGGCTATATGCTCTCAATAGTACTCAGGGTACTATAAATCATACCTCGAAATATGGCCTTCTAGTATTAAATGGTCTCTGACAGCTCACTGAATACAGGCTAAGCATAAAAGACTATGAGAAGTTGTGAGTGAAAACACCAACTGGCTGTATCACATGAAAAGGGTTGATGCACTGCAAGAGCTGGAGAACCAATAAAGAAATAAACTCACAGCAAAGCATATAAAGAAAAAGAAAGGAGTAGAGTTTAGGTCATGACAGAGAATAGATTAAAACAGAGTTAAAAACTACTAAAACATACTAAAATTGTAAACTGACAATAATTTACTATAAAAACTAATGCTGTTCACGTGCTATACTTTCATGGCATATTCCATTACTACCTTCATATGCACTGTGAAGTACTTCAGTTGTAAATTTACTTCTTTTCCTAATTTGTTTACTTACATAAAACCTTTATGTACCCAATTTTCTAAATATTTTGTAAATTTGAATGTGAACTATTGAATAAAGACTACATCTACAAATCACTGTATTTATTCTTGTGTTTAAACTGCTATCACTGCTCCTGTGCCTAACTCTTATCTGAGAGCCAACTGGGATATCCTCCCAGTTATCACAAGAAGTGGATTCAAAAACAAATAAAAATGGCCATGAAAACACAGACTGAATTCCCAGCTTTATCTGGGGGTTTATAAACTGGAAATCATTAATCATTTTCTACTGGCCACCATATGTTGCAATGTGGTTCTATACCCATAGCCTCATTCTTCTCTTTTTCACTCTAGTTACATAGCTAGACTGCACAACAATACACATGTATATGCTAATTATGTTCATAGATTTGCAGTTTTAAAAAGGTTATGCCTAATGTCCTTCCCGAAAGATGGTTTGCTGATCAAAGTCCTGTACTGATAAGTAAATAAGCGATGTATTGGAAAAATGAAAGTTCTCTACAAACCATAATGAAAGATCTGTGTTGCCTGTTTCTGTCTTTCCTCAATGTATGGGTCTTTGGATCTGACCTCAAACCTAATTTCAGCCTCTTTTAACTGTTGGATCCAAAGCTTAAACTCCTCCCCTTACCCGTAATGTCCTCTTGTCCCCAACAATACTTCACAGCTTGCCTCTAATCTCATAACAGATAAGACTCTATACATAAAAAAAAGATTCCTTAAGGTCAATATTCTGCTTATATTCTGTTCTAGAGCTGGAACAGCATGTGACTGTATCTAGGAAACAGAATGTACTGTCATAACAAAAAACAATACTGTGAACTCCAAAACGATGAATGGTGGAAGGAAGGTGTGAAGCTGAAGAAGGGCAGAAGCAGACAACACAGATCTATTGTTATGGTAAGTACAAAACTTCGCATCTCATGCTGTCTCTTCCATCCATTCTATAACATATATGACATAGTCCCCAGTTTGTTTATTTATTTAGTTGACATTTGTTAACCGGGATAGTCCATCTGAGAGCAAAAGCCGTTTTTTCAGTGGAGGCCTGGGGAGAAAAGCTCCACAGTACAAGTAAGCAAGGAAAATTAACAAAACTGAAGTTGAATACAGTGAAAAATATACAATAAAACAGTTAAGCAAATGTGGATAAATCTCCACAGTACAATACAGTAGAATGCATTCTAATATTGAAGATAAAAACATAGCAAAGAAATATACAATAAAACATTTAAATGAATTTACATAACACATTGGGTAATCTTCAGAGGGTAATTGTACAATACAGAGCAGTTACGTGAGTTATGGTAGTAGGTAAGG
Organism: Protopterus annectens; assembly: GCF_019279795.1. Classification (NCBI taxonomy): domain Eukaryota; kingdom Metazoa; phylum Chordata; order Ceratodontiformes; family Protopteridae; genus Protopterus; species Protopterus annectens. The sequence goes on along the minus strand of NC_056729.1, from coordinate 1,346,997,728 downwards.
GAGGAATAGAGAATATAGTGATAGAGAAAGCGGTGGGTTCATGTGGGATGATTACAGAGGCAAATCCATGAACTATTAAGGTACCTTTTGAAAGTTTTCTTGAATTTGTGGATGTGGAAAATGTTTCTAAGGGTCATGAGGAACTTCTTCCATGCAAGAGCAGGGAAGTAGCTGTAGAGATTCTGTCCAATAGTTTTTTAAGCTTGTGAATTTGTAAGAGACACTGGCCAGAGCTTCTGAGGAATGGTGGGGGGGGGGGCTTATAGAGGGAGACAAGTGGGGAGATGCTAGGGCAAGAGGAGAGCTTACTCAAAATAGTATGGATAATGAGAAGCTGGTAAATAAGAGTTGGCTAGGAAGCTCTAGCCAGCTGAGTATCTGGAGAGTGTGAGCGTGGCACGATCTTAAGAGCAAATTGGCTGCAAATCTAGCACTTTGTTGTAGCTGGTTTCAGGTTTGGAAAGTAGTGAGGACTGTAAATTGGTTAAAATTTGATAGCTGTAAAAGAGGTTGGAGAGAAAGTAAGCTTGGACTAGTGAGATCATGGAGCTGGGTGTGCGGGACCTTTTGTTTCTATAGAGTAAACCAAGCTTTTGGTGGATTATCTTGATGCAGTTAAGTACATGAAGGTCAAATTTTAGTTGATCATCCACTACTACTGCAAGCAGTTTAGTGAGGGATTCAGCTATGATCACACTGTTGCTGAGGGAAGAGATGATGAATGAGGATTTAAGACAGTAAAGGGATTTTGGGACGAAGAGAAGAAGTTTTGTCTTTTTAGAGTTCAGTATGAGTTGATTGTTAGTAAGCCATGTTTCAGTGAGGTTGAAAGATATTTGTGTCAGAGTTAGCAGGTCAGTGGGGCTGTCATTGATAGAAATGATGGTGGGGTCATCTGCGTACTATACGAGGGAAGACTAAGGACAGGCTGTGTGAACTTGGTTAGTAAAGATGTTAAAGAGGAGGGGGCCTAAAATAGAGTCTTGTGGGATGCCCATTTTGATGGGCAGAAAAGGAGAAAGAGCAGACAGCCATTTTACAGATTGCAGTCTGTTTGTGAGGTAGCTATTGAACCAGGAGGTAGTTGCTGAGGAGATGTTAAGTTGACAGAGTTTGGAGAGGAGCATGGGGTGAGAGACAGTGTCAAAGGCTTTGGAGAATTCTGAAAAGATGTGGGACAGTAGTCTATCATTGTCCAGATGGAGTTAGTAAAGGAAATAGGTGTAGTAGTGGTGCTGTGGTGGAGGTGGGAGCCATGTTGAGTAGGGGTAATTAGGTTTTCAAGAGTAAGATAGGCTGACATTTGATTATAAAGACAGTGCTCAAGAATTATGGAAAGGGGAGAGAGTATGGCAGTACGATGATAATCAGAGAACTCAACAGAATTTCCACATTTGTGGATTGGTATGTTGTGAAACTTTTTCCAGAAGGCAGGAACAATGGATTCACTGACTGAATGGTTTATGAGGATGGAAACAGGATATGCTATGGAGTTGGCAGCAGCTTTTAGGAAGAGAGGAGGCATGTTGTCAGCTGAAGGGGAACATGGTTTAAGTTTGATAAGTTTTTTGATGTAGCTGGTTGGAATGGGTTTTAGTGAGAAAGGACTGTTTTGCAGTCAGGGGTGGTTAAAGAAGATTTGGGATGGGATCTCATCGAAGGACATTCCAGAGGATGGCTGGCCCAAAGTCAGCTCTGTATCTGGAAAGCAAATCCAATTTTCTAATGAAAAATGAAAGTATGAGCACTGCACCAAACTGCAGCACTCCAAATATCATCACTGCAGTGTGACTTGCTATTCTTGACCTAAGTATTGCTGATCTCTGTCAGCATTTGATTTTGGATTGCAGCTATTCATTTCAGGTTTGATTACTTTCATGTTTTTATCTTTACTCTTATATTACTTTTTGTTTTGTTTTAGTTTGTGATTCCTTTGTAGTTTTAAGAGATCTTGGCTAGGATCCATTAGAAAATAATTCTTTTGCAGACAGTGAATAAAATCTAGCTAATTAATGGGAGGAAATAAGAAACAGCATTCCTCAGTTAACTACAAGTATTTAGTGGTATCTTTAGCTGTAGTGCTGTGTGACTGGCTGTTTTCTGCCTATGTACTGCTGATCTCTTTTGGATTGGAGTCTTGTCTTTATTCTTACATTGCGATTTGTTTTGATTATGTATTTTGTTCATTTTGGAGTCTTAAGAGGTATTGGTTAGGGTCAGTTAGAATAGATTTCTTTTGCAGACAGTGAATAAAATCCAGCTAATTAGTGGAAGGATCTGAGAAATAGAATTTTTCACTTAACTACAGGTAATTAGTAGCATCTTTAGTTGTACTGCTGTGTGACTTGCTGTTTTCTGTCTATGTACTGCTGATCTCTTTTGGATTGGAGTCTTGTCTTTATTCTTACATTGCTTTTTGTTTTGTTTATGTATTTTGTTCATTTTGGAGTTTTTAGAGGTATTAGTGTCAGTTAGAATAGATTTCTTTTGCAGACAGTGAATAAAATCCAGCTAATTAGTGAAAGGAGTTGTACTGCTGTGTGACTTGTTGTTCTCTGCCTGCATTTGATTTTTTCCACCCACTTGACCAACTCCTGCAGTGCTTTTAAACTTGGTGGCATTTGAGTTGTTCACCCAAACTATAAATATAACTTTGGACACTCCTCCCAGTCTCACCTCATCAGATAATTCTACTGAGTGCTGAGAGATCAACTGGGAAGCACCCTCTTAGCCTCTTAAACTTGAATTATCTTTTGTTTCTTACCTTCCCACTTACTATAATATAATAATAATAATAATAATTGCACTTTATTTAGCAGCTTTTACTGTATTTGTGTTTACTGAACTTTATTTTGCTTTTGGCTACACTTTCTTAAAGAGTTCAGTTGCATTTAATCTCCTGCACTTATTATTGCTTCTTAGCAGCCTGATTACACTGTAACTGTTATTCTAAGCCTCTTAGTTCTGATTTAAGCACTTGGGCTACAAACTAGTATCTTACATTAGGAAGGTTTATAGTCTATACTCCTGTGGCAGGAGAGGTAGCTTACACCCTTCCGGGTTGTGAATTGCTGGTTGAAGGCTTATTTTGAATGTTATTTTAAAAGTGTCTTTGTTCCGGCTTAAGCACTTTGACTCCAATTCAGTTATTTTAGATTAAGAAGGTTTGTGGTATATAGGATAGCCTCTATCTTTCTGAGCTGGGAACTGCTGTTGAAGGCTTATTCTGCCTGTTATTCTAAGTGCCTCTGTTCTGGTTTAAGCACTTGGGTTCAAAATCAGTTATTTTACATTAGGAAGGTTTGTGGTCAACACTCTTGTGGCAGGAGAGGATAGGCTATGCCCTTCTGAGATGGGAATTGCTGGTGTAAGTCTTATTGTGCAGTTACTTGATTGACTAGAGAATAGGTTGTTTAAAATTTTAATCTCTCTGCCTGAGGTATTTGGTGACCATGTTATTTGAGAGGAAGAGTGTTTCTAGTTAATGATATACTCTACAAAAGCTAAGACTTACATTACCATATCCATTGTTTTGGCACTTGTTTTTCACTGCATTAACTGAATGTTTCTGTGTTGAATATTTTCACTTTTTGACCCTTTTACAGTCTTAATTTAGAACTGCCTTGGTCAGTCTTAATTTAGAACTGCCTTGGTCATTTTCTGGCTTGGGACTGTGTAAAGGAAAGAACAATGTGCTGTTTTTGATTGGCCACAGGGTCTTGTTTGTGTTTTTTTTTTATCAAATCTCTACTACTATTTAAGTGTCACAGATGCACAAAGCTTGGCTCATAACCTACAAGCTCCAAGATATTTTGCAACATTTGATAATCATGCTACTTGAGAGGAATAGTATTGCTGGTTTCTGCTGAAATCTACAAAAGCTAAAACTTGCATTACAACATCTACTGTTTCAGCACTTATTTTCCACATTGTTTTTGTCACAGATGTGCTAATTGAGGGTTTCTGTGTTGAATATCTGTACTTTTTTTACTTTTTACAGTCTTTATTTAGAACTACCTAGGTTTCACTTTAGTAAGAGTAGAGGGGTCCTGAGTAATAGTCTGGCCTGGGATTGTGTAAAGGAAAGAATGTTCTGTTTTTGATTGACTACAGGGTGGTGTTTTTTTTAATCACATCTCCTCTGCTATTTAAACATTGGAGTTGCACAACTCTTGGCTCATAACCTACGAGTTAAGACATACATTACCATATCCACTATTTTGGCATTGTTTTTATCATTGTTCTGCCACAGATGCATTTTTACAGTGTTTGGGAGGAAATGATGCTCTCCATGCAGCAGCGCTTAGCAGTGATCTGTATAGATGCTGATATCTGACAGGTTAAGTTTCCATTAAAATACACTTACTCTGCAGACAGATTATTTTTTTAAATACTAGAGCATTTTACTCTGTGCATAGCTGAGCATTGCTCATCAAATTCTTTATGTTACTGACCTATTCAATATTTACATTTCCGTCACTCCTCCCTAGTAGAGCAGCAGCCATGGATATGCACTTCCCGACTCTTTCTCTCTGCGGTGAGTCTGGTTGAGATGGGTATTTTGAGGCATTGCAGCAATTGCCTCATGTAAATAATAACAACCCACGTATTCTTAATAAAACAGATAAAGTATGTAAAAGGTATAAATACACTTTAATGCTGGAGGCAAAACTTTCTCATACAACCAAAACTAATCCTATAGAGGTTGTCAATGACACTTACATCATGACTACTGCACAGGGTAAACACCATACACATAAAACTACTTATGCTGAGGTACTGAAGGTAACCTTTGTAAAACACTAAGACTTTCTGCACAGCACAGTCTTAAAAAGGGTCCTCAACCATCATGCAACCACTCTGTTAAAACACCACTCACAGCTACAAAAAGTAACACTGTATCCCAATGCCACTGCTGCTAAGTCCATACAGCAAACCTGCGCACAACCAAATTTTCTGGTCATTGATGATTATATAGAGAGGCACACCGATGCCCCCCTCACCAGACTGAGTAAGGAGAGAATCATATGTATGCCATATCTAAAAAAGATTCTAAGAATGCTCTGTACAAACATTCTACAGAATGCAATAATTTAAAAAAAAATGTCCTGTTTTATTATTGAGAAATCTGCAGTACCTGAGAGAGGTGGTAAATGGGAAGCCTTATTGGATGCATGTGAATTGCATTGGCAGCTATTTTTGGTTGCTTCAAATGCTCCTGGCCTCAATGATATAACATCAGTTTTTAGGTTGTTAATGTTAAAAATGCTAAAGTGTGATGGAAACATGCCAAAGTGTTGTTTGTATTGTTTTGTTGTGTCTTTCGGCTTCCCGGTTAGGGATCGCCACAGCGGAACTCCGGCCCGCTAATGACTGGCAGTAGATTTTTACTTGCCGAGTTGCCGGCCCTGATGCACAACCTTCAATGAAGGTACGCCTATTCACGCATGTCTCCACACAGAAGACGCTCTAGCTGAGAATCGAATGGGACAACGTCTTACTATGAGGCGATAACGCTACCGCAGCAGCACCACCGTTATGTTGTTTTTATTGTTTTAAATTGTGTTATTCATGTTGAATGGTTATTGAGTATTTAATTATTTTTGCACTCTAGCAAAGAAATTGTTTTACAGAATAGAGGTCAGTGGATTTTCCATCTAGTGCACTGGGAGGAGGCTGGTCTGCTGAGGGTGGAGAAACACTTGCGATTTCTGAATGTAGTTTTATTGGCTGGAGGGCTCTGGTCATTGATGATTGTATAGCGAGTCAATGACACTTACACCATGCCTACTGCACAGGATAAACACCCTATACATAAAACTACTTATGCTGAGGTTCTAAAGGTTTACTTTTATTGAATAATCACACTTTTAAAGGCTGTTTAAAGTAGACTGCAGTGCACTTTAAACATCCTTAGCTAGGAATGCTATTTTATCTTTGTAATTATCGTTAGAAGACTTTACAAGATTTCTGATTTGCTTGTTCAAGCTGTGGAGGGAATTTTTCCTCTGCTGAGTCAGTTCCTTTTTGTTCTTAGAAATCAGTATCTTCCTTTTGTTATATAATCTGTTTATACTTGAGGTCCACCAGGGTGGCTTATGTTTTTCGGGAGGACCTGATTTTAATCTGGTCAGGAACAGCCAAGTCTATACAGTCACTTAGGTGTTTATACATGGTATTTGTCTACACCTCTGCATAGGAGTCACTGTTGTCTGTAATTGCAGGGGGATATAAAACTTTTTATACCATTGCTTAGTAGGCTGTAGTTTGTTTTGGAAAAGTTTTATTAATTTTGCTACTGTGGTGATGACAAGTTCAATAGTTACTTCGAACGAGACTGATTTATGGTCTGACTTTACCACGGAGGGCATCACACAGGGGTGAGTGCAGTGACCCCCCCCCCCCCATGTTGGTGAGTGCTATGTCTAGGACATTTGAGTCCCCTGTGGGGGTGAGGTGAGTACTATGTCTAGGACATTTGATTCCTTTGTGGGGGTGAAGACTATCTGTTCCAGAGCATTTGTACTGACAAAGTCAAGAAAACTCTTGGTGAGTATTTCATGCGCACATATGTCACCCAGTCGATGGAAGAATTGCTGAAATCTCCCATGACTAAGGTGTTTGGCTCTATGGCAAGTGACTCCAGTAAATCCAAGTAAGCAGTGTGCTTTTCTTGGTTCATAGTGGGGGACCTATAGCTAGCAATGATGTGGTAGGGTATTTTGCCAATAGTTAATTGGACATGGAGTAGCTTGAAAAAGCTGTACTGTCTGACCAGTCTTGATGTGTACTTGGCTTTACTGAAGATGGAATCACCTCCACCTTTGGTTCTTTCATGCTCATTTTGAGGTCTGAATACGTGGAAAGCATTGTAGCCTTGCATGGCCGGGGTGATCTCCACGGCCTTGAACCACGCCTCAGTAACTTGCATAGAAGTCAGTGTGACACCCGTGCCCTGGCCCAGCAATCAAGGAGCCACAATCTTCACCACTAACACCAGGGAGGGCGTCTCACATGAGAGGAAAGGATAACAAATACACACAGTAAAGTACAGTTTCCCTTAAGTGCACACAGAGATCACAGTCAGTCTGGGGCTGGTTGCTCCCTTGCTCTCCAGGTCCCCAATAAGACTCCCCACTGGCACAGCTATAGGGTCCAGATCTCACCCTAGCTGGCAAGCTAACCTCCAGTACCCTCTCTGTCCAACCAGTACTTCGTGTCCCTGCCCAAGTAGCTGACAACACACTTACACACTTTGAGATAAGTATTTATACAACCTCACAGACACTCCTGGGAAAGGCTGACACAGATTCTCCAGCTATGTCCCTTTACCCAGACTATACGGAAGTAATTACTGCCACCACCAGCTAATACTTATCAGCTACCCAAAGGCCTTTAAAAGGGTGTCCAGTTTTTACTGTGCAATATTATTATCAAATTGGTAAGTGTGACTAAACAGTCTAAGGCTTATTAGAGTGGGTTTGTACAATAAACTCTATAAATATGCAATGTACTCTAGAGCTTACCCTATCTCTACATAAACCAGCCACAGGTAAAAGGTTTTAAAATATTTAATAATAAATAATTAAAACACAAGACAATACTACCACAATACAATGATATTCAAGAGTTCAGAGATCACACAGAAACTTAAAATAACTCAATAGTACAGTTCTGACATAACAGAAAAACAATTAGTCTAACTTTCTTCTAATTTCCTAGCTATTACTACAGGAAAACATACTTCTGAAAAAGCTTACATACGACACAGGCAGAGTGCTGATGAGTTAGATATCCAGATCAAAATACTTACAGTCTCTCTCTGAGCAATAGTTTTTAAAATCACTAACACTTTTCTGCTGGGCCCTCCAAGATTACATCATTTTGACACTTAGGTTTTCCCAGTATACACATCACATCATTTTGACACTTAGTCTGGAGTTCCCAGGCCACAGACTACATTATTTAGCAAGCTAACACCTCTTCAGGAAACTACAATTAAAAACATTTCACATGTACACTCTAGTAAGTATTCCTTACGTTAAAACAATAGAAAAAATGTGTTCAGCTAGCCTCTTTGGCACCACTATTTAGATCAAAGGATATACAAGACATAATTTTAACTTCAAGAACATTTGAAATGCCTGGTTTAGTTTTCCTTACAGCAGATGGCAATGTTGCTACAATCTTGAAGTTCAACATTTTGCAGTGTTTTCTTTCATTTAAGAAACAAGCCTGTATTTCCATTTATATTTACAAATACCAGAATTATGTATCAAATTCTATTTGCCTAGGCTGGCAGCCTTTACCTATCTCCACCAGTCTTCACATCTCTCCCTCCCCTGGAGAACTCAAGCTAGTTTTTCAAGTGACCCTTCAGAAACGCTAATTGAGAGGGTTAGGTCTATTTGAGTGTACCTCACCCCATTCCCTGTCTTGAGAGCCCATCTGCATTGGCATTGCTAATCCCACTGTGGTGCTGCACTGACATATCATATGCTTGCAACCCCAGGCTCCATCTTAGCAACTTGGCATTTGGCTGGCTGGCTCTGTTTAACCATATTAGAGGGTTGTGATCTGTCATTACAGTGAATTTTCTTCCATACAGATAAGGCTGAAGTTTCTGCAGCACCCACACTATGGCTAGACATTTCTTTTCTACAGCTGCATAGCATTCCTCCCTGGGTCAGAGCCTACGACTGAGATAAACCACTGGGTGCTCTTCCCCCTCTGAAGAAATCTGGCTAAGTACAGCCCCCACCCCATGGCTTGAAGCTCCACTTGCACAACAAATTATTTGCTGTAATCTGGACTGGCTAACACAGAGAGTCCTCCCAAAGCTTCTTTAAGCATCTGGAATGCCTGCTCACATGCTGGGGTCCACACTACCATATCTGGCCTGTTCTTCCTTGTCTGGTCTGTGAGGGGAACAGCTATGATACTGTAACTGGGAATGAACTTTCTGTAGTACCCTGCTGTCCCTAAAAATGCCTTTAGTAACAGGTGCAGGCCATGCCTGAGTGGCTTCCACTTTGGCAGGTTCTGGTCTTATCATACCACTCCCCACTCTATATCCTAGGAAGGAGACCTCTGCCATACCCACCTGAAATTTGATCGGCTTAATGGTCAACCCTGCCCACTGTAGTCTGCCCAGCACCTCCCTAACATGCTGAAGATGCTCCGGCCAGGAATGGCTGTAGGTGGCAATATCATCTAGATAAGCAAGGGCAAACCCTCCTGCTTCTGCTAGGATATTACCTACCAGCCTCTGGAAAGTTGCTGGGGCATTCTTCATCCCAAACGGCATCTTTGTGAACTCATACAAGCCAAAAGGAGTCACAAAGGCTGACTTCTCTCTATCACTGGGAGTCAAGGGCACCTGCCAGTAACCCTTGGTAAGATCAATGGTTGTAAGATACTTAGCCCCACCCAGCTGTTCTAGGATTTCATCTGTCCTAGGCATCGGGTAAGCATCCGACTGTGTGCGACTATTTAATTTCCTGTAATCCACACAGAGCCTGATGCTGCCATCCCTCTTTGGCACCAGCATCACTGGAGAGGCCCAGAGACTGCTGGCCTCTTGAATCACCCCTAGTTCCAACATCTCCTATACCTCCTCCCTCAGAGTCTGTCTACCTAATAGGCCTATGGGGTCCTGTATCCACCTGGTGCTGCACCAGGTGGGTGATCCCTGGTTTCCCGGTGAACATGCCCCCAAACTCCTGCAACACTGCTTGGATTTCTCAAACCTGGGTATAAGACAGCTGCTGGGACATTGCTACCCCTTCCACTGAGGTGTCAGCCCGAGCCTCACTGAGGAGATCAGTCCCCAAATCTCCATCAGACTCCTGCAATCCACTGCAAATGCACAGCACAAGGGCCTCCCTATCATGGTAAAGGTTTCATCATGTTAACATGGTACAATTTGTGCCCCTGCCATCTGCCTAGCACTTCCACCGTGTAGTTAACATCAATCATCTTTCTTACCACCTTGTAGGGTCCCTCCCAAGCTGCTTGCAGTTTGTTGCATCTGACAGGAATGAGAACCATTACCTGCTTCCCCACAGCATACTCTCTAGCTCAAGCATTCCTGTCATACCACACCTTTTTCTGTTGTTGGGCTTCTATCAGGTTCTCCTGGGCCAAGCCCATGAGTTCCCCGAACCTTGTCCTGAGGTTTAGAACATATGTCACAACACACTCCTTGTGAGACTCACACTCATCTTCCCACTCATCTTGAATTAAATCTAGAGGTCCCCTCACCCTATGCCCATACAGCAACTCAAAGGGTGAAAAACCTGTGGATTCCTGGGAAACCTATCTGTAAGCAAACAACAGATGGGGAAAATATTTGCCCCACTCCCTCTTAAACTGATCTGCAAATGCCCGTAGCATGGACTTGATTGTAGAGTTTAACCTCTCAAAAAAAACATTAGTCTGGGGATGGTAGGGGCTGGTCTTCATGTGCTTCACCCCACAGGACTTCCACAGACAAGCCAGCAGGTCTGACATGAAATTGGCACCTCGGTCAGTCAGTATTTCTTTTGGAAAACCTACCCTGCTAACAATCTCTAACAAAGCATTTGCCACCGTCTCTGCTTCAATGGAGGACAAAGCCACTGCCTCAGGGTATCATGGAGCATAATCCACTACCACTAGGATATATGTGTTCCCTGTGGAACTTGGGGTACTCAGAGGACCCACAATATCCATAGATACTCTCTGAAATGGCTCCACAATCACAGGCAAAGGCATCAAAGGAACTCTCACCTTGTCTCCTGCCTTGCCTACATTTTTTGGCACTGCTCACAGGTCCTGCAGTACCATGTTACACCTGTGGAAATTCCAGGCCAATAGAAATTCTGCATAATACACCTCTTTGTACGTTTTATGCCCATATGACCTGCAAAGGGAATATCATGGGCTATGGCTAGAAGTTCCAGACGGTAGGCTCTAGGCACTACCAACTGCTGCACTCTCATCTTCTAGCCCTCCCTCAGAGATCCACTCGCTGTATAGTAACCCTTTGTCCCAGTATACAGATTCCCCCTTTCCTTGAGAATCAGGTGCCTCCCTAGCTACCTGCCTCAGGCCTTACAATGTAGGGTCTGAGAGCTGAGCCTGTCTCAACTCTCTCCTTGTAACCCTTCCCAGCTCCCCTTCTACAGGAAGTCTGGCATCCTCTGACAGTGGTGCCTCACTGTCAGCCTGGGTACTACTACTCACCTCTACCTTTGCAGTCACCCTGTCCAAGGGAACATCAGTACCCAAAAGCAGCTGTGTCTCACCTTCAGTCTCACTGCTACAGCGTAGCTCACTCCCCGAAGTAACCACCTCACCAGTCCTCAGTGCAAGTATGCAGTCTGTCTGGGTCTCCCCCAGGCAACCAGACCCACATGCTTGTCTCCTAGCCTCACTGCGTGTAACTGCATAAGTACATGGTAATGCCTCATCCAAATCCTTCCCTCTCAGGACACCTGCAGGATGGTAGTTTAGTACCCCTATTGTCTTAAGACAACCTAATATTGGCATTTTGCCTTTTCCACTTACTGGCTCCCTCAACTTTGGTTTCCCACCTTGCCTCTGTGGATACCTGTATGCCACATGGCCCCACTGGTTGCATTCAAAGCATTTATCCCTAGCTCCCGGACGTGTACCTGGACTAGTGGCTTCCCCTGCTACTGGCAGATTCTGTTGGGAGACTGCCCACCATGGGTTCCTTTAGACCCATGAGCAGTACTGGGGTGGTCCCCTTCCTGTGCAGGGCTGCCTTGCTGGCCAGCTATAGGTCTCCCTTCTTCCCCAACTCATCTGAAGTAGCACATTGTCTATCAGCTAATCAGATCCTCGTGTCCTCAGGCAAAGTGCTAAGGGCTTGTTCCCTCACCAAAAGGTCTGCCAGCCCTTCAAAAGTGGTGACCTGACATCCACTCACCCAGCTATGAAAATAAGTGCTCAGTTCAGCAACATATTCACATACATTTTCATCTGCCTTGCATCTATGCTCACAAAACTTTTTCCTATACTTATCAGGTGTTAGCTTAAAACATTCTAAAAGACATTTTTTTACAGCAGTATAATCAAAACATGTAATGTCAGACATTTTAGCCAATGCATTTACAGCTTTCCCATGGAGTAATGGGGTCAGGAACCATACCCAGAGCCTTTGGTCACCACTATACTGTTTGCATACCCTCTCAAACATATGAAAGAAACTATCAAAATTATCCCCCTCTTTAAATTGCAGAAGAAATTTACTGACCTGTTGTGCTTCTGGGGTCCAGTTACTCCTGTCCCCATTACCTCCATGACTCTGGCGAAGAGTCAGCATTTCCCTCTCATGCCGCCTCTGATGCTCCTTATCCTCGGCCTCTATCACCAAACACCTGGCCTCCAACTCAAGTCTCTTTAGCTCCAGCTGGATTTTTAAGTCCACTGCAGAAAGGTTGAGCTGTCCATTCTCCGAGGATATTGCATCACCACTGCCAGTCTGCTTGTCCTCCTGAATGCTGTTTTCTGATGCAGCTGTAACCAAGGCTGCAATCAGGTCTGCCTTAGTCAGGTTTCCATGCACCAGTTCCCTAGCCTGGCACATCTCCACCACCTGGCTCCTTATCAGCTTTCCATGCTCCTCTGCTGACATGCTGCCTGCTCACCCTGACTACCTAAGCTAACAAAAGAAATAAAACAATTGTGATTTGAACTCTGAGTATTCACATCCTGGCTGTTTTAGAGTACAAAACACCTTCAGAGATCACTGTACATAAGCTACAGGATTCACTCTACCCACATCACAACAAACCAATTAGTATTTGTCAACTAATTAACATATGGTGTGGACATCCACCGCCACCACAAATGTGAAGTGGATCCCACAACTGCAAACCACATGTGATGCCTGTGCCCTGGCCCAGCAATCAAGGAGCCTCAATCCTTAACACTAACACCAGCGAGGGTGTCTCATATGAGAGGAAAGGATAACAAATACACACAGTAAAGTACAATTTCCCTTAAGTGCACACAGAGATCACAGTCAGTCTGGGGCTGGTTGCTCCCTTGCTCTCCAGGTCCCCAATAAGACTCCTCACTGGCACAGCTATATGGTCCAGATCTCAGCCTAGCTAGAAAGCTAACCTCCAGTACCCTCTTTGTCCAACCAGTGCTTTGTGTCCCTGCCCAAGTAGCTGGCACACACCCACACACTTTGAGATACGTATTTATACAATTTCACAGACGCTCCTGGGAAAGGCTGACACAGATTCTCCAGCTCTGCCCAATTACCCAGACTATACGGTAGTAATTACTGCCACCACCAGCTAATACTTCAGCTACACAAAGGCTCCTAAAAGGCTGTCCAGTTATTACTGTGCAATATTATTATCCAATTGGTAAGTGTGACTAAACAGTCTAGGGCTTATTAGAGTGGCTTTGTACAACAAACTCTATAAATATGCAATGTACTCTAGAGCTTACCTTATCTCTACATAAACCAGCCAAAGTTAAAAGGTTTTAAAATATTTATTAATAAATAATGAAAACACAAGACAATACTACTACAATACAATGCTATTCAAGAGTTCAGAGATCACACAGAAACCTAAAGTAAATCAGTAGTACAGTTCTGACATAACATAAAAACAATTAGTCTAACTTTATTCTAACTTCCTAGCTATTACTACAAGAAAACATACTTCTGAAATAACTTACTTAAGACACAAGCAAAGTGCTGATGAGTTAGATATCCAGATCAAAATACTTACAGTCTCTCTCTGAGCAATATTTTTTAAAATCGCTAACACATTTCTGCTGGGCCCTCCCTGGTTACATAATTTTGACACTTAGGTTTTCCCAGTATACACATTATATCATTTTGACAGTCTGAAGTTCCCAGGCCAATGCTACATTATTTAGCAACCTAACACCTGCTCAGGAAACTACAATAAAAAAACTTTCACATGTACACTCTAGTAATTATTCCTTAAGTTAAAACAATACAAAGAATGTGTTCAGCTAGCCTTTTTGGCACCACTATCTAGATCAAAGGATATACAAGACATAATTTTAACTTCAAAGAACATCTGAAATACTTGGCTTAGTTTTCCTTATAGCAGATGGCAATGTTGCTACAATCTTGAAGTTCAACATTTTACAGTGTTTTCTTTCATTTAAGAAATAAGCCTGTGTTTTACATTTATATTTACAAATGCCAGAATTATGTATCAAATTCTATTTGACTAGGCTGGCAGCCTTCATCCATCTCCACCAGTCTTCACAGTCAGCATCTTCCAAGGTGATGTGTGCTTCCAGGGTGTGCAGTTTCATGTTTAGACTCCTAGCATTAAACAGCAGAACCTTGAGTTTGTCTTGAGTGGATTTTGTTACATCAGAATTTTTTTTTTACATTGCCTAAAAAAGGCACCATTGGGAGGCAAGTGCCTTTGCCAGTATCTGAAAGTCCAGAGTAGACAGGTGCAAACCATCTCTGGCAAAGCAGTATGGTCTGTCAACCATGTCTTCCCAGGCTGAGATACTGGATCCTCCTGGATTGACACTACAAGCTAAGCCAATTGTTGAAATATTTTTTTTTGTGTTTAAAGTGTGGCATAATCCTGGGTGAAGGTAGAATGCTGCTTAGGGCTAGAGTCATTTCTGCGTGGGACACATAATCTGAGAGTTCAGTCATGTCTCTCTTCATATCGTCCAGAGAAGTATGTCTCAAGTCATTCATCCCAACATGGACTATGACAGAGTCATAACTGTACTCACTGTTAAGTGACTTGAGTGCATGTGATTTGATGGATCCTGGCACCTGACAGGCAGTTGACCGTGACCTTCTTCTTGCCCAGCCTAGAGAGGGAAACATCTGCTTATCTTGTTTTTTAGGGCCGTTATAAATTCTGTACAACTGAGTGGCTCTTGGCTCATTTATTCAAAGTGAAGTACTTATAATTAATAATCAGACTTTTATAAGCTGTTTAAGATAAACGGATTAATAATTTCTCTGGAATTATATTTGAATCCTTCTGATGTTCCACTGCAAAAGGAAGCATGTTTGATTTTTGCTTTTTACACATTGCAGCCTGGGGGGCTTAATAATGAGCTCCCTATGAAACATTTGGTTTAGCTATGTTGAATATTGAAATGTTAATTATTTGTATTTTAAAAATACTATTGAGGTGTCTTGGAGATGGGACTATAGTATTTTATGTTCTTTGTTTGTGTTTTATATTTACATTTAAGTTTTAAGAGTTTGTGAACTATTGTATGTGTTTTGAAGTTTCATGTTTATCTCTTTAAGTATTGTAGGAGTTTTGTATAGAATTAATTAATTGAACTTTATTGGTTTTAATATATATATATATATATATATATATATATATATACATATATATATATATATATGTGTGTGTGTGTGTGTGTGTGTGTGTATATATATATATATATATATATATATATATATATATATATATATATATAAAATATAATACCTTTAAAACTCTTTTTGAACCTTGAAGGCATAGGCAAAGGTGCTAGTTTGTTTGGAGTTTGTGGCTCATTGTCTATGTGTAATAAAATATGTTTCTATGTGCCAAGAGTGACTGATATCTTGGTGGAGTTTGTTAGAATTTTGAATTTGGCACTTAAGAAAAGAAGTGATTATAAGTAATACTGTGGCTGCTGCCATGGATCCAAGTGCCTGAAAAAATTACCTTGCTGGAGGAGATGGTTGAGAAATAAGTCAATGAACTGATTTCTGATGTTGGATATGTGACAGCGTGTTAGTGAAGCTACCTGTGTTGCTGCATACAGAAGTGTACCAATGAACTCCAGGTTCTGGACTGATGTTAGGTACGACTTAACATAGTTTATTATTATCCCTAGTGACATGCAAATCTGGAGCAAATAGTCCCTTGACTGCAGGAGGAGATGCTTGGATGGGGCAGTGAGGAGGTGTCATCTAGACAGGGTAACACTCGGAATCCCTTGAGTCTCAAATAAGCAGCCACCATTGCCATGCATTTAGTAAAAACTCTGGTGACTGTGGTGAGTCCAAAGGGCAGGGCTCTGAATTGGTAGTGACTGACTTTCAGATGAAAACGTAAATGTTTTCTTAAGCACCTGTCTCTTTTGATGTGATAGTATGTATCCTAAAGATGGATCAAGAACACCCAATCATCCTTGGGAAAACAAGGAAGGATGGACTGTATCACGACCATTCAGAACTTTGACTTCTTGACAGTGATTCAAGTTGCTCAGATCCAAAACTGGTCTTAGGTCCCCTGTTTTTTTTGTATAATAAAAAACATGAGTGCGTTCTGAATCCCATTTATTCTGGTGGGACCTCTTGGATGACTCTTTTCAAGCAATGTGTGAACCTCTTGCACTGCGCCTTTCCTCTGACTGGGTGGAATATCGGGAAGTTTTTTCTTCTTGTAAAGAAGGGTTTGGAAAAATGGAATAAAATATTCTCTGGATATGATTTTTAGCACCCAGGTATCTTTTTTTAGGTTCATAGGAGGTTATTAGGCTAGCGGCCCTAGAGGCTTTACAAGCCCAGCCATGTTAATCCTGACTTGCCTCAACTGTCCTTGGATAGACGCACATAATTCACAGACTGTGTCTATCAGCAACACCGATTACCCCTGTCCATTAGAGACATGGGTGCCACACCCAAGATGAATTTGTGGTCTATTTGTGTAGGTTGTGCTTGAATTGGATCAGTGAATAGCTCTGTTTCTCAAAAATTGGAAGTTTATTCCAGAATAGCATCAATCTCTGGAAGATATATCTGTCTCTGCAGCATGTTCTTCTAATGTCACAGGCTAGGTTAAGATCCCTACATTGAATGACTCTTGTGCCATTTGACTTGTGGATGTGCAGCATTTCCAACAGTGCAGGGTCAGAGACTGCCCTGTAGGCCAGGCACAAGATGCCTCTCAACAGCTTATACAAAACAGAGTACAGTGACAGGGCTTTCAGTTTATCTGTGTAAGTCATGGTTTGGAGGCCCTATATTTTCTTGGTGAGAAACCTTTCTGGTCTCTTCAGCTGCTACAATTGTCTGATGAGGTACATGCAGAAGGGAGCACTGAACTTTATTAATGGTCTGATGAGGGTCGAGTACAGGATGTACTTATTTATGAGATGTGCAACATAGAAGACTTTCCTTACCACTGTGGAAACCTGGTGGTCAAAGTTCAGATTGCAATCTACCTCTGTTCTTAGGTCTCATACCACTGGGTGTGAACCTAGGGGGTACTGTCAATATTGTAATTAGGAGGGAATTTTGTTATATTTGCCCAGGCTTCTGGGTACTGGTAAAGACTTCCCCCATCCTCCTCAAGACTTGGACAGTTGGGCAGTGCTTCAGGAGCACTGAAAGGGTCTGTGATGAAAGGATTCCAGGAAGCCCTGGTTTTGCATGCCCCCTCTGCCTCTGAGGTGACATCTCCCATTAGAATTCCCTCTTCTACTGCTAGAGGAATTGTAGGGTGGCCACGGTGGTGCAGCGGTTAGCGTTGCTGCCTCACAGCAAGAGGTTCTCCGGTTTGATTTTCGGCTGGGGTACCTTCTGTGCGGAGTCTGCATGTCCTCCCTGTGGTCGCGTGGGTTTCCTCCGAGTGCTCCAGTTTCCTCCCACATCCCAAAGACATGCAGTAGGTGGATTGGACACTCTAAATTGGGCCTAGGTGTGAGTGTACCTTCTGTGGAAGGTTGGGCGCTGGGCTGGCAACTCGACACCGTAAAACTCCACTGCCAATCATGAGTGGACAGATGATCCGCTGTGGCGACCCCTAACCAGGAAAAGCCGAAAGAAGAAGACTGCTAGAGGAATTGTCCCTGAGTGGATTTTGGAAGAATCCCTGAGATTCTCAGAACCACATTTTCTTACCACCTCTCTGATTCCTGGAAAAGGTCTTTTGAGGGGTAGAGAACTTGATTACTATGGCAGAGAGGGTCTTCCCATCTTGCTCACTGCAGATAATGGTCTCTTTAACTGACAACCCAAATAAAGACATGCCACTAAATGGACCATTACAAAAAGATGTCTTAAAGGGCTCCGCAAAGTCACATAGCCTCATCCAGGCATATCTCTTAAGGGCAATGCGTGAAACTGCTGCTCATGAAGCGCCTTTAGCTGAGTAAGAGATCAACCTCATTGAAGCATTTGAAATAAACAGAAGAGAAGCCAGCTGCAAGGACATTCTTTTGAAGATCTCTGCGAGTATGGATTCTGTGAGAGAACTGGAAACTCTCTGGTCAAATCTCTGTGAAACCTTGTGAAGTGTGCCAGGTAATTAAGAGACCTTGGTGCAAATGTTGCTGAGGCAAAGACTCTCTTTCTGCATCTGACCAGTGCCCTAGACTCCCTGTTTGGAAGATGAACAAAAGAGCTCTGCTCTGCTAGTTCTTTCTTGGTGGTCACCATAGCATCAACCAGGACTCCTTTGCTCCAGTGGGGTCTGTCTTTCGAGGGGGCTAAGAACTTTTCAGGTCTCTTTGGGATCAGTTCAAAGGTATCTGGTTCCTTCCAAGCCCGTCAGCAGACCAAATCAGTGAGGAAATCCACTGGGGGGGGGGGGGGTAAACCAAGACATAGAGGAGCCAAAACCAAAAGCTTCCAAAAATACTGATTCCTCCAGAGAGGGTTTTTTGGAAGATCAGCCACTTTTTGTTTGAGGATCTCTAAAATGTCTCCAATACAGATATCTTCTGGTGGCGATATGGGGGACCCTTCTCCTTCATCAAAATCTCTACCCTCCATGAAATACTCCATTGGGTAGTCTATGAGCCTCCTTTTGCAAATTATCTTCTGATGCCTCTCCTCTGTGGGATGTTCAGGGGAAGTGAGGAAGCTCCCCTACAGGACCTGACTGGATGCTTATTGGAACTGGCTGTCCCTGTGGAGTAGGCCTGATCAACTCAGAGCTAGGAAAAAATGAGAGAAATGAGGTATGATCTGAAAAATGAGAAGGCATTTCTCTGTAGAGAGAAAAGGCCTTGTTTTTGGAGTTTGAAACAATGCAGAAGGCAGGGAGGGCTATATGGTTTTAAGACACATTCAGGAGTAAGACTCCTATGAGAAGTACATGGCTTTGGATCTGAGAGCCTAAGATCCAAGGGTGTTGTTGTAGGAGATACTGAAATAATGTTAGGACCTGAAGCCTTCAGATCTGAGGGTTTGAGACAATCTCAGACCCGAAGTTTTTCAAGTCTTAGATTGTGGCTCAAATGAAGACCTTGGGGACTTCGATGAGGAGCATTTCCTATGCTGCAATGTAGCCGACATTTTTGATTTGGAGGGGGTTTCAGCCCCAGAAGAAAATGTAGCTGGTAGCAGACCCTTCAAAATCAATTTGTTTTGCCTATCTGCCAAGGCCCTTGGGTTGAAGGTAGAACATACTGAACATGTAGTCCATAGGTTCATAGGTGTGTACTAGGCCAATGGCCCTGGAGCCTTTACAAGCCTAGCCCATAGAAGTGCCCTGGCACCATGCTGCCATTAGTTCCTGGTGCCTCTTATCAAGCAGAGCCACTGGAATGATCCTGGAGTGAACTTTCTATTTCCCATCCACTCATCAAGATTTCTTTAGAAGATGGCCAGTGAGGTGCTCTACTTGACATGTATGGGAAGTCTATTCCAGAGCATGGGCAGTCTCTGGGTTATGAACCTGTCCCTCCAGTATGTTCTGTTGATTGTGGTAATGAGGTTGAGGTCCCTGGAGCATGTGGTGTGGAGGGATTGGGGTTTCTTTAAGGGTAACATTTCTAACAGGGCTGGGTCAGATATGGCTTTGTAAGTCAAGCAGCGATTGCCTCTTAATAGACGATATGAGACAGAGAAAAGCTGGAGTTTTTGGAGTCTGTCCATGTAGGGCATGTGTTTAAGGCCTAGGATCCTCTTTGTGAGGTACTTTTGTGGCCTTTCCTGCTGTTGCAGGTGTTTAATGAGGTACATGCCAAATGGGGCATTATACTCAATGATTGGTTTAATGAGGGAAGAGTAGAGAGAGATGATGACCTCTTTCTTCCTGGATGCAAAACCCTCGGTAATGAGATGTGCCACATACAAGTACTCTCTGACCACAGTGGCAATGTGATGGTTGAAGGAGAGGTTGCTGTCAACCTGCGTCCCCAGATCTCTTATAACGTCTTCAGTGTTCAGTGGTCTACCATCAGTGTGGTAATTAGTGGAAAATGAGTTTTTCCCAAAGGGGATGACGACACATTTTTTGGCATTAAGCTTAAGGCCATGGTTTTGACAAGAGACACTGGTCTCAGTAGGGTCTTTCTGTAGGATGTGTGCATCACTTGGGGAGTTATTAATGGCTCCCAGCTTGCAGTCGTCTGCATACCTGGTCAGCCAGTCCCTTTGTGTTGGCCTGCACTTCTGATAAGAAGATGCCAAACAGGAGAGGACCCAGGACCAATCCCTGTGGGACTCCACTCACGACTGGTCAGCAGTCTGACTTGGAGTCTGCTACTTTCACACTGTGGATTCTATCTGTGAGCCAGTTTGCAACCCACCTAGTGATACAGCGGTTGATAACTACTTTGGTGAGTTTATCAGTAATTCCTGAGTGGGGAATGGTATCAAAGGCCTTGGCCAGATCGAGGTAGGCTGTATGAACTGCCTTGCCCTCATCCATACCTCTGGTGACTGACTCAAAGTAGTCAACCAGGTTGAGCAGGCATGATCTACCCTTCAGAAAACCAAACTGCGTGTGATCCAGAGTTTGGAGATTCCCTATATCCTTGTTAATTAGGTCCATGATGATGCACTCCTTAGCCTTACATATCAGACTCGTCAGGCTAATGGGGTGATAATTCCCAGGGTATGTAGTCACTCCCCCTTTATGGAGAGTGATGACTGTAGCAGTGCACCATTGTGTAGGGAAAAAGGCTGAGGTGAGGCTGTGATTGAACAGAGCACACCGACATGGTACCAGTTCACTTTGTAGTTCATGTAGAACACAGCCAGGTATATTGTTGGGTCCCATGGAAGCTGTATTCTTGGCCTTGGACAATGCAGCTTTAAACTGTGCAGTAATGCTGGGTGCTTGGCATTCTTCCGGTATTGTGATTGGTCCTTTGGGGGGGGGGGGGTAAATTTGGCATTGAATCTGTCAGCCAGTATGTTAGCAATATCTGTTGGCTCAATAGAGGAGATGCCACTAGGCAGTAACTCAGAGCAAATCTGGGTATTGCCGTGGAGATTCTTAATACAACTGTAGAAGGCTTTGTGGTTGTTTTTAGTGTATGCCACAATTCTGTCTTCATAGCTGGCTTTAGAGGTTTTGATGAGGGATCTCAACTTTTTGTTGAGGCTAATAAGGGAGTTTTTCCAGTCTTGGGACTTCACCTTTTTCTGCAACAGTTTCTTCCTTCTGTTGTAGAGTTTGTTAATAGCAGGGGACCACCAGATTGGCTTCATTGTTTTGGAGGAGAGGGTCTTGGTTTTGTTGGGTATGGCTAGTTCCATGCATTTATGTACGTGTTAGCCACCTCTGTTTTTGCAGCCCAAAGTCAGCTTTCGAGAAGTTTTTCATGGTGGTTACCTTTGCTGGTGTTGTGGGTGAGAAATGTATTTCCATGGTAATTAGTTTGTGGTCGGATCAAACCAGCGAGGAACTAACTATTAGTGTTGAGAAACGGTTGCCCTTGTTAGTAATAACCAGGTCAAGGATGCTGCTTCCTCTAGTGGGGGTAAGAATGAGCTTGTCCAGTGCATTGGAATTAATGAATTCCTGGAAGCGTTGGGCAAGTGTATTGGTGCATGAGTAGTTTTTCCAGTTGATGGAGGTATAGTTGAAGTCATCTAGTATGAGAGTGTTGGGTTGGACCCTAATACTTTCCAGGGTGCTTAGGAACATGGAATGAGAGTCTTTAGACATGGTTGGGGACCTATAGCAGGCTATGACCTGAATTGCTGACATACCCACAGTTAGTTGTACCTGAAGTATCTCCGATGCATTATGCTGGGCTACTAGTCTGGAGGTGTGCATATCCTTTATGAATATGGAGACACCACCGCCTTTGGAACTTCAGTCCATTTTCTGGTGCCGAAAGGTGTCCAAGTGCCCAGTTAAAATGCAGTACACACACTCCTTGTGGGCATCTGAATTAGGGATTTTGTGCCCACAAGAAGTGCATTTCTTAAATCTTGTCAGTTTATCCGACATGATTAATGAGAAAGTAGAGGAAAAACAGTTAAATCAATAGGAGCTTTTTTTTTTTTTTTTTTTTTACCAGAGCAAAAACTCAGGTGGAAAAAACAAACAAACTTTAACTACAAGAATTGGTAGATTAACAAGATACCCCATTAGGAAAAATGGTAAGCAGAGGAAAAAATATCAGCAATGGTACAAAAGATTTACTATTTAACAGAATAGTAGGAAAGAGATTGTATCAGGAAACAGTACAGTTTTGTACCTACCATAAATGTAGATGTCCGATAGGTATGCATCTGCAGTCCTTACATATGGGTTGTCCTGCCTCAGGCAGCCCTTCTGTCGGCCGGATTCCAAAGTCTGGGTCCGGCGTCAACTGATGTCACCCTTTTCCCCGATGTCAGAGCGCCTGGGGTATAAAAGTGTCAGCCGACGCCATCTTCCTCAGTTTTTCTTGCCCCATATGCCAGGTGCCCTCTAAAGAAGGCTAAATTTTGGAGAAATGAATAAATTCCAAACATGCACAGCAATAAAAAACAAATACACCATAAAAGATAACCCTAGCTAGCTAAAATGAGGGATAGGTACCCAAAGAATACCACAGAGGGGTAGGAGGGAGGGAAAACCTGACTGCAGATGCATACCTATCGGACATCTACATTTATGGTAGGTACAAAAACTGTACTATGTCCTTCAAGGATGCATCTGCAGTCCTTACATATGGGTAGAATACCATAGCCAAGCTGGGGGTGGTAGGACCTAAGAAAAGGATGGTGTAGCTAACATGCCCTTCAGGACTGCAGTAGCAAAGCCTGCTCTGGATCTGGAATATAAAGGCAAGTTGTAATGCTTGGAAAATGTATGCACAGAGCTCCATGTAGCAGCTTCTAAAATGTCCTTTGTAGCCACCCCTCTTAAGAAGGCTGTGGAGGTGGCTGTTGCTCTGGTGGAATGAGGTCTGATGTTAGCTGGCACAGCTTTTCCATGAAAAGAGTAACAGAATCGAATGCAATTTCCTATCCATTTTGAAATTGTTTGTTTGGAAATTGCTTTTCCTTGTACACCAGCAGCATATGCTACAAACAGTTGGTCAGTTTTTCTGTAAGTCTTAGTTCTGTCCAAGTAGTAGCGCAACTGTCTGTGAATGTCCAGGGTATGCAGAAGTTTCTCTCCTTTATTTTGTGGATTTGGAAAGAAAGTAGGCATGTGGATAGCTTGGTTCAGTGAGACCCTGGATACCACCTTTGGCATGAATGAAGGATTGGTTCTCAAAGAGACTCTGTCCTGATGGAAAATGAGAAATGGTTGTACTGCCATGAGGGCCTGTAACTCAGATACTCTTCTTGCTGAGGTTATGGCCAGAAGGAAGGCAGTCTTCCAAGACAGTAATTGTAGTTCTGAAGATGCTGCTGGTTCAAAGGGAGGTAGATTTAATTTTTCCAACATGAAATTAAGGTCCCATGTAGGCACTGGTGGTTTCCTTGGAGGGTTAATGTTTTTTATCCCTCTTAGAAACTGCCTTAGCAGAGGATGAGAAAATACAGGTGGATCAGTGTTGTACTCTGCTGAAATAGCTGAAGCATGAATTTTTATGGATGAATAAGAAAGGCCATTAAGGAGCATTTCAGCCAAGTATTCAAGGATATGTGGAATGCTCATCACTGTCGGATCCTGACCCTTTGCGGTGCTCCAGGTTGGAAATCTTTTCCATTTTGCTGAATATGCCTTTCTTGTGGAAGGCCGCCGAGCTTCCATGATGATATCCTTTACCCTCTTGGATAGTTTATCCTGGCGAGGAGTCAAGGTATTTTCCAGGCTGTCAGTTGCAAGGTTTTTAGGCTGGAGTGCAGAATCTTGTAATTGTGCTGTGTCAGAAGAAGTGGCCATTGTGGTAGAGGCCACGGTTTTGTGCGTGACATGCTCTTTAACAGTGGGTACCAGTGTTGTCTTGGCCAGTCCGGAGCTATCAGAATCACTTCTGGTTGCTCTGTCCTGATCTTCAGTAAGACCTTGGTCATTAACGGAAGAGGTGGGAATGCATATACTGTTAGAGCATTCCAGCTGAAGGAAAGGGCGTCCACTTTCCATGCTTGAGGATGGTATGTCCTTGTGCAGAATTTCTTCAGTTGATGGTTGTGTGGGGAGGCAAAAAGATCTATGTTCGGCCTTCCCCATGATTGTGCTATCTGAAGAAAAATGTCTGGATGCAACATCCATTCATGTGGATCCATGGTGTTTCTGCTTAGGCTGTCCACCAGTACATTGTCCTTTCCTGGTACGAACTGGGAATGCAGATCTATATTGAGTTTTAAGGAAAGTTCCCAAAGATTCATTGCCAGCCTGCAAAGAGGGTAGGAATGGGTACCAACTTGCTTGTTTATGTACCACATAACTGTGGTATTGTCTGTTTTTATTAGCAGGTGACCTTGATGCAGGAAATGTTCGAAGGCCTCGATTGAATGAATCACTGCCAGCATTTCCTTTTGGTTGATGTGCAGGCGCAATTCCTTTTGTGTCCATTGCCCTTGAATACATCTGCCCTTCATGTGCGCTCCCCATCCATGGTCTGAGGCATCCGTTGTAATGGTTTGGCTGATATGTGGCTTGCTGAAAGGCAGACCCATGTTTGACTGGCTTGCTTGTGCCTACCACAGAAATTCCTTTTGAAGGCATGGGATGAGGGGGATCAAAGCTTCTAGGCTGTGACTGTGTTGAGACCATAGACTCCTTAGGTACCGTTGTAGTTTCCTCATATGCAGCCTTGCTTGTGGAATCAGAAGAATGCAAGATGCCATGAAACCCAGGGCCTGCAGGATTTTCCTTGCAGTCAGCTGGGTTTGTGTTGTCAGATTTCTGAAATAATCCGGTCATTGTTCTTGTTTTTCTTCTGTGAGAAAAGCCATTTGGGTGTTTGTATCCAGCTTTGCACCCAGAAAAATTATTCGTTGGGATGGAACAAGTCTTGATTTCTGAATGTTGACTGTGTATCCCAAGGCCTGTAGTAGGCGGATGGCATAGTTCAAGTGTTTTACCAATGTTTGTTGGCTGTCCGCTTGTATAAGGCAGTCGTCCAGGTATGGGTATATTTGAATCCCCTGAAGTCTGCAATGTGCAATTACTGATGCCAGGCATTTCGTGAATACTCTGGGTGCAGTAGATAAGCCAAAGGGCAATGCTGAGAATTGATAATGCTCTGAACCTGCAAGAAATCTGAGGTGTCTTCTGCAACTTTGTCTGATAGGGACATGCAGGTATGCCTCCTTGAGGTCTAGAGTTACCAGCCAGGACCCCTTGCCCAGCATGGGAAGGAGTTGCTGTAAGGTCAGCATTTTGAATTTTGGCACGATGAGATAAGTATTCAGTGCGGACAAGTCCAGAATAGGCCTCCATTGCTTTTCTTTTCTTGGAACAAGGAATAGTCTGGAATAAAATCCTTGGCCTTGTTCTGTGTAAGGAACCTTTTCTATTGCCTTCATTTGTAGTAGTTTGGAAATTTGCTTGAAAGCCTCTGCCCTTTGATTTGGTGGCAGGTTTGGCATGCCTTGTCTTTTTGGTAATGTATGAAAATGGAATCTGTATCCTTTGTCTATTATTTGCAGTATCCATTTGTCCTTTGTAATACTGTGCCAATTTTCTGAGAATAAAGATAGCTTTCCGCCCAAAGGTGCTTCCAATTGAGCCCTGGTTGGCGGGGTCAAAGTCAAGTCATTGAGTTTATCCTTGTGCAGTAGTTGTAGGTCCTGCACTACCTCTCTGGTTAGGAGGCTGCCATTGACGTCCTCTGTAGGAGCCTCGAGCTTACCC
The DNA here is from genome assembly GCF_019279795.1 of Protopterus annectens. Taxonomy (NCBI): domain Eukaryota; kingdom Metazoa; phylum Chordata; order Ceratodontiformes; family Protopteridae; genus Protopterus; species Protopterus annectens. The sequence goes on along the minus strand of NC_056729.1, from coordinate 1,346,971,752 downwards.
TCTACCTCTGGCACACCTGTTTTTGCCTCTTTGAAATCTGTCTGTGTCTGGAAAGGACCAATTCTTAGAAGGCCGATTTGTGCTGAATCTTGGTGGTTGGACCTGGAGAAAATCTTTGACTGTTTGTACTGATTTAGCCTTTTCCTCAAATTTCTTTAAGACCTCTTGAGCCGTGGAACCAAATAACTTTTGTTTTTCCAGTGGTGCATCCAGAAGCTTTGCTTTAACATGATCTGGCAGTGTTTGTTCCTTCAGCCAAGCATGTCTACATATGACTGCACCTGTCATTGCTGACCTACATGAAGCTTCCAATGCATCATAACCACACTGTAAGAAATGGTTGCTAACCTGCTGAGAGTTATGCACCAGATCCTGAAGCGCCTTGCAGTCTAGGGATTCAGGCGAGGTTAATTTTTTATGCAATTCATCTAACAGATACTCTTGATACAGTATCATATGGAATTGACAATTTAATGCTCTCATAGAAAGTGTGGAAGAAGTATACACTTTTTTACCCCATCTCTCTAAAGCCCTGGATTCCCTTTCAGAAGGAAGTGGATTCTTGGCAGTGGTGTTTGTAACCCCTTTAGGGCCCTGGGAAATAGTTTCTGGGTCAGCAGAGTGGCCCTTGTAAAGGTATAGATGTGAGTCCGGGACCCTGTAGTACCTGTCAGGTTTGACAGGAGCCAGAGGAAAGGAGTCAGGGGAAATACTAGACTCAGAGTACACATCTTCAATAACATTTAAAACAGGAGGAATAGCCAAAGGTCTATGCTGAGGTAAATGTAAAAAAGTCCTTAAACTCTTCCTGGAATCAGAGAATTCCTGGCCTTGCCATTTGAAATGCTCTCTCATGGAGTGAAGGGTCTCCCCAAAGGAAAACTCTTCAGGGGGGGAGGCTGAGGGAATAGATTCCTCTGCATCAGAATCCATGTAGGCCGGAAGGGCCTCCTCCTGGTAGTCTGAAAGGGCAGAGTCATCTGAGGCCTCATCAGAAGACTGGGGATCTGTCTGCTCAACCCTGGGCCTTTTGCCTGGAGGTGGTTGAGAGCCCCTGTCTGGATGTGGCTGAGAGCCCTTGATTAAGGAAATAAGGTCTTCAGCCAAACTTAAAATTTGTGAACCGGTAGTGGATCCCTGAGGAATAGCCTTGGGAGGGAGAGATTTTGGCTGTTTAGCAGCTTTAGCCCGTGTAAAGGCCTTAATGGACATGGATACAGGAGGCCTGGCTGCCCCACGTGCTGGAGTAGTTTTATCAACAGAAATGGTGTCGGATATTTCCTGAGCACCGGTTTCAGACGGAAATTCTATGACCGACCCAGTGATGGCCTCCGGTACCGAAGTTACCGGCTGTGCGGTGTCGTCGGTCGGAAGCGGTAGAGATTCGGCTTCAGAAGAGGCCGAGACACTCGCGGTAGGCCTAGGCGTGGAGTCAGCCGAAACCGTGGACCGTGTGTGTCGGTCCTTATCCTTTAATTTTTTGGGTAAATGAGCTGTCGGAAGCTCCGACGGCATGATATTAACAGAAATTTTCCCCAAAAAATTCCTCTGCAAACTCTGCCCGACACCTAAGAGTGCGTTTATTGAAGGAAGCACAGGCTGAACAGGCCGAGACGTTGTGGTCTGGGCCTAGGCAGGGTAAGCAGTAAGAGTGGAAATCCTTATGAGGTATTTGTTTCCCACAAGATAAACAATTATTAACTTTAACCGTTTGATCTGACATCGGCTGAGGCAAGAAAGAGTCCCCAACGGGGTACTTAGCTTTTTTGAAGACTTCGGTAGCTGAAATCACAGGAGCTGGCCGACCGGCACTTGTGAACTGCTTCTGCTTCGGGCACCTCGCAGCAAGAAAGACTGAGGAAGATGGCGTCGGCTGACGCTTTTATACCCCAGGCGCTCTGACATCGGGGAAAAGGGTGACATCAGCCGACGCCTGACCCAGACTTTGGAATCCGGTCGACCGAAGGGCTGCCTGAGGCAGGACAACCCATATGTAAGGACTGCAGATGCAACCTTGAAGGACATCATTTAAAAGCTTATAATGATCTGCAAAATTAACTAAGAGGGACGATAGCTAAAGATTAATATAAATTTAAAAGAAGGTTGAATTAACTCACAAAACACTACTTCTAAAGCTTGAAAAAGGAGCCTGCATCTGTTTGTGATGGTGGCGAATGGTCTATGAAGTAACAGAGATGGAATAAGGCATTGTGGTCAGAGGGAAGAGCTCAAGAGCTGGATCCAAAATTTGGAGTATCTGACGAGTCGGATCTGAGGATCAGATCTGAACCCATGAGTTGCGGAAGAATGAAAAGGACATCAGATTCCCTGTATACTTCACTACAGGAAGCAGCTCATTAACAGCTCAGAATTTTAATCCTCTACACTAACTTCTAGACCAAGGAGGGCAAGGCCCTACCAGCTTTAGCAGTGCACTCCCAAAAATCTCACTGTTTTCACTCACTCACTCACTCACTCACTCACTCACTCACTCACTCACTCACTCACTCACTCAAATCTAGGACCACCTGTAAGGAAACATCAATAATAACTTGAAATTCTAATTAGTGTTAAGGACAATAACTCAGAGAAATAAATAAATACAACCTAAAAGGGTGATAGGATGTACAGAAAGTTTTTCCTCGCAGTAACATGTTGATACTTATACTGGAGTGTCCAGGAGCCCCAACTTAACACTTACTGAGTGTCCCCAAAATGGTAACATTGGCCTTGTTTTCATTTCCTTCAACAAAGGCAAAAAGCAGAATATTGTGATTCATACATTTTAGCTCATCACAATAGCACCACAATCATATTATTACAAAATGTAGCTGGGTCCCTGTGAAACATACAACATCATTCTTGTTGAATATTCTCACCTTCAAATTACTAAAGCACTATCATCTACCACTTAGGTTCATAGGTTGGTACTAAGCTATCGGCCCTAGGTCCTATACAAGCCTAGCCATAACAATTCCCTGGATATTTCTTCCCATAATATTTACTTCTCTGGACCCCTGTCTAGCAGGGTGACTGACATGATCCCCAGGGTGAATTTCCTATCTCACATCCAGTCATCAAGGTTCCTTTTAAACAGGGCCAAGAAGGTGCTCTGCTTGACATGTACGGGCAGTCTATTCCAGAGTATGGGGAGTCTCTGGGTCAGGAACCTATCCCTCTAGCATGTTTGGTCATTGTGATGACAAGGTTTAGATCCCTGGAGCGTGTGGCTCTGAGGGATTGGGATTTCTTTAAGCGGAGCATGTCCAACAGCTCAGGGTTTGACATGGCCTTGTATGTTAAGCAGAGATCGCCTCTGAATAGATGATATGCCACAGATTATAGCTGGAAGTTTTTTAGATGGTCAGCATATGACATCTGCTTTAGGCCTGTGATTCTTTTAGTGAGGTATTTCTATGGCCTTTCCAGCTGTTACAGATGTCTTGTGAGGTGCATACCAAACGGGGCATTATACTCTATAATGGGTCTAATGAGGGATGAGTACAGTGGGACAATGACCTCCTTTTTCTGGATGAAAAGCCCTTAGTGATGAGGTGTACCACATAGAAGGATTTCTTGACTGTTGTGGCAATGTGGTTATCAAAAGTGAGACCACTGTCCACCAGTGTCCCTGAGTCTCTCATCACACTTTCGATGTTTACTGTACTGCCACCTATGTGGTAATTCATGGGTACATGTTCTTTTCCAACAGGGATACATTTCTTGGCATTAAGCTTGAGCCCATGGCTCTGGCACCAGGCATCTGTTTTTATAAGGCCCTTTTGTAGAATATTCACATCATTTGGGGATTCAATAATGGCTCTCAGTTTGCAGTCATCTGCAAACTTTGTTAGTCAGAGTCCCTTAGTGTTGGCTTGTACTTCAGAGAAGTAGATGCCAAACAAGAGTGGTCCCAGGACTGAACCCTGTGGTACTCCACTTGTCACTTGTCTGGAGCTGGATTTGGAGTCAGCTACTTTTACAGTCTAGGTTCTGTCAGTAAGCCAGTTGGCAACCCATTGAGTGATGTAGGGAGTTATGCCCAGCTTAGTAAGTTTATCTATGATTCCAGAGTGAGGAATGGTGTCGAAGGCCTTGGCGTGGTTATTCCTACACAAAGTTATGAAAGGCTGTCTTCACATCTAGCCTGAACCTGGTCCTCTCCAATGCCTGCCATGCCCTCTACAATGGTTCACTTACATATGCATCCTTAAGAGAGCTCTTCTTCACTCTAGAGTATATCACCAGCCTGGCTAGTCTTTCCACACAGTCTAATGCTTCCATCCCATGACCATAATGGTCACATACCTTTGAAACCATTGTAATAATTAATATTGTCCTTCTTCCTATACAGCCCTCGATCTGATTCTCACTACTCCAAGTGAAGCCTTCCCTGCTACAGTACCGCAACTGGATTGCCTACCTGTCTCACATCCTAGAGTCAAGGTCTTTTGCTGTCCAGCCAAGAATTCTGTTGGCTTTATCTACTGATTTTAAGCACTGTCACTGTTTATTCTGGGTCCCTGTCAGAAGTGTGACAACTACTAGCTTAGATCCCAACACTGAAAAACAAGCTGTGACTGAAACAGGAAAAAATACAAACTGTCAAACCTGCTGCTACACCTTTCAAACACTTTTAGTACCACGACAACACACAAGGAGGATCTTATCATTCTAATACCTTCAGTATTTGTATACAGTCTAATGAATTTTGAGTAAAACACTAATAAATGCAAAGAGGTCAGATGTGTTCATCAAAGTGCTTTTTACTAATGGCACCTGCTACTGAAATGGCATAGCTATCTGCTGTGCTTGTACACATTCTGATAGTGCATGAACTGAACATACACAGTACCCTTCCCCTTTTATATTTTTATCTAGAGTAAAAGGAATAATAAGGATACAAGGACAGCTAAATACTTACGACCCCCATTAATATTCCAAAACGTGCATGCTGATTGGTCAGCGTGCACGTTGTAAATCAGACTTATACTAATGGAAAAAGTTCCGGTCGCAAGGACTTTTTCCATTAGTATGTCTTTTTTTTTACAGCAACTGAGAACACAAGATCTCCGTTGCTGTTTAGACACTGCCTCGCTATGTTAAAGGAGTTTAACATAGTGAGACAGCTTTAAAAAAAGTAACGGAGATCTTCCATTGCTTTTTTTAAAGCTGTCTCGCTATGTTAAATGGGTTTAACATAGCGAAACAGCTTTAAAAAAGAAACGGAAATTCTCAATTGCTTTTTTTATAGCTGTCTCGCTATGTTAAACTCCTTGTAAAAAGCAACGGAGATCTTGCTTTCTCCATTGCTTCCACCCTCAGCTCTGATGTACTGCGTAAGCATACGCATGAGCAGTACATCAGAACTGCCGCAGAATACCAGACAGCTGCAGAAGGGCAGCAAGGAGGCATTATGCAATGCCATTATTTAAGAAAAGTAAGTATTTTTTTTCTTAAATAATGTCACTGTATAATAGCAATAACTCGGGCTTCGTCCTCGTGACCAAACCACACCAACCGTGGGTAAATCCAGCATTACCCTCACCCAGGCGTGGGATATTGCTATAATAACATACACTTCAGGTTACTTTCCAAATTCATACAATTAATCTAGGATGTCTTTATCACTAAACCAAAGCCCTTGAAACCCCTCATAAGTTATTATTTTCTTAGGCTGAAATAATTGTTTCCAAAATACTACTACTCAGCATTACCTCATTATTTAGTAGAATATGTTACTGACTACAGTACTTCTCCATATTAATTTTCAAAAGTACTTGTACTGTCTATAGAATACATATTTTGCAGCTTATAAATAATGTTTCTTATTTGTGAGAATCTTTCCATCAGTGTATTTTGTAAATAGGATCCCGAGTTTTGGGATATTCTTCAACCTGCTTATACATTTTGCTATGTATTTACCTCATTTGTTTATTTTACTAGAAATTATAATTTGCTTTAGTTTACATATACAGTTGTGTTATTGTACACTGATTGTCACTGTAGTCTTCTACTAGTGTTATGGATAAATATGGTCGCTAGACTAGCTCACCTACCCAATTATAAAACTGAAATAAAATAAAAAAAAAAATGTCTAAATGCTTTGTACTGCTGTATTGCAGTTGTTCATCCTTAGCTGTATAAATGTTCTACATCTTATGCATTTTAGAGCATTAAATAACTAATGTAATTTCTATTACATCTTCTCTGGATAAGGAATTTCATTCTTATATGTTTACAGGAGGACCTTTTGTACAACAACCTTCATTTGGAATGCACCTTGGCTGGGGTTACAATACTGAAGCCATGTAGACAGATTCCTTAACACACAGATATATGCCCTTCTCCAGCAGCAAAATCAGGGTGGAATAAATGATTATATTTACACTGTCATTCTATGTCTGATTCCCAGACTTATGACAGTAATGGATCATTTCCAGTATCAAATTACTTAGCAGAATTTATCATGGATAATTGCACAACAGCAGATATGTAGTAACATCTAAAGGATACATGGCTGTCACTTCCTCAGACTCTATGTATGGTATATATGACATTTCATTCATTTTACTATGTTAATCAGTAGCATGGCATAAAAGGATAAAACCCTGACTATGGCCAAGGCAACCCAGGGTCATTTAGTGGATCGGATGTCTGAGGCACTGGCAAGGGGTTGGTGGGTGTTTATTTGGATGTGACTCACAACTCTTCCCAAGTGAAGGCAGGAGATGTACCAAGGGCATTGTCCAAAGGGCAGCAGGAGCATTGGTTTAGCCATTTTGATGGTGGGGAGATTTGCCTGCATGTTCCATTTTACAGCTGGCCTTGCAAATGGGAATTCAGGACTTTGCAAAACCACTCCTGGCAGTAATATTACATTACCCTACAATGGGTGCTTTGAGCAACTCACTGGCTCCAGATATGGGACAGAATTAATCCAGAGGGGGAATGAGAGCATTCTAGACCAAGTGAACAAGATAATGCCCTGGGGCAGTCAATGGTCAGCTGTGGAAGCAAAAAAAAGTCACACAAAAATATAAATGTGTTTGAATTTGTGGATTGGGTAAATCTGACTGTGCAAAGTTCCCCTTTTCAGTGGAGTCCTGGGGGAAAATCTCCATAAAAAGAAACAATATGCCATATGTTTTACAGTAACAAGCAATCAATAATATCAGTTTCAGTAGATGCTAAACTAATGATATACCCTACAAAGCTCTGAAATATTAAATTTATGATAGTAGTACACTAAAACTTAATTCAAGGCAGTAGTATACTAAATAAACTGAATTCAAGGTAGTAATATACTAAATAAACTGAATTAATGGTAGTAACATACTAAAGAAATTGAATTCATGCTAGTAGTATACTAAATAAACTGGATTCATGGTAGTAACATACTAAAGAAATTTAATTCATGCTAGTAGTATACTAAATAAACTGGATTCATGGTAGCAGTGTACTAAACAAATTGGATTTATGGAAGTAGTATAGTCAAGGAAGGAAGCTAAAATATTAAGTAGTAATAAATAATCTGTAGTTTTCTAACATTTTTGTAAAAGAATAGACTGAAGAGATTATATGAAAGTTTTACTAAAAGAATGGTGGTAATTAGCAATATAGGCCTATGTAATAAACTAGCCAGGAAGATGTGAGTATTGACAAAGACAATTATTTTTAAAGCATGAGGTAAGTGAAACTTTAAAGGGTTTTAGTTACATAATGTGTCAGTAAGTGAGGAAGATTATTTCATAATTTACAGTTGGAACAGAGTACAGGGATTCCCTGAAGAAATTATGAGCTTTATAGGTGGAGCCAATTTACTGTTTTTTTTTTTTTTTATATAAGATGTCTTGGTCTGTTCCTCTTGAGCTCTTGAGGAGAGCAGCAACAGATGGACATTTATGTGGTTGGTGGAGAATCTTATGAACTATTTTACTTGGCTAAGGATAAGAAGTTGAGGGATTCTATCCAGTTAAGCTGTTTGAGTATAATGCAGCAATGGGTTTTGTTGGGTAGGTTAGTTGCAAACTTAGCCATTTACTGTAGCATTATTCAATTTTTGATAGTTATTAGGTCTGTAGGTGAGGCCTATAGGTTGGTGAAGATCAGGTAGGCATGCAAGACAAAAGGTAACAGGTGGGCACCTACAAAGGCTTTGTAGGCACAATAAGTTAGACAAGGTTAGGACTGCAAAGGACACCTAATATTTGGAGATTTTTAATGCCGTGTTGGAAATGGACTCCAAAAATTGTTGTTATTTTTTGTATAAGAATAATTGTATATATATATGTCTTAGGTTTTGATATGAATCAGTGTGCTGCAAGCACAGATGTATTTATATATTTAGAATAAATCGATATGTTTTATAAGACGTCAAAGTAAAGTCACAATTGATAGTGGATAATATATATTAAGCAACTTATTGCAATGATGCGCCTTTAAATTTTAATTGACGTGCACAATGAACTTTATCACGTGAGAGTTTGCTATAAAAGTTTAATTGAAAAGTTTTTGAAAATTAACGGTCTGAAGAAGCAATTGTGAAAGCGCTAACCTCTGTACGCCTAATACATTAGTTTTATTTTAATAATAGAAATTTTTTTATTGATTTATGTGGACTATTTAGTACGTATTCCTTCGAAACAAGTATATATTGTCATGGTCACCTTTCAGCCTATAAATATATACATTGTGACTGTTTATTTTTATTACGGCTAAAAGGCATTTACTCCACTGGGAACTTTACATTTCTTTGGAGTATACTACATAAACTGAATTCATGGTAGTAGTATACTAAATAAACTGAATTAATGGTAGTAACATACTAAAGAAATGGAATTCATGCTAGTAGTATACTAAATAAACTGGATTCATGGTAGTAACATACTAAAGAAATTGAATTCATGCTAGTAGTATACTAAATAAACTGGATTCATGGTAGCAGTGTACTAAACAAATTGGATTCATGGAAGGAGTATAGTCAAGGAAGGAAGCTAAAATATTAAGTAGTAATAAATAACCTGTAGTTTTCTGAAATTTTTGTGAAATAATAGACTGAAGAGATTATATGAAAGTTTTACTAAAAGACTGGTGGTGATTAGCAATATAGGCCTATGTAATAAACTAGCCAGGAAGATGTGAGTATTGACAAAGACAATTATTTTTAAAGCATGAGGAAAGTGAAACTTTAAAGGGTTTTAGTTACGTAATGTGTCAGTAAGTGAGGAAGGTTATTTCATAATTTACAGTTGGAACAGAGTACAGGGATTCCCTGAAGAAATTATGAGCTTTATGGGTGGAGCCAATTTACTGTTTTTTTTTTTTTTTTTATATAAGATATCTTGGTCTGTTCCTCTTGAGCTCTTGAGGAGAGCAGCAAGAGATGGACATTTATGTGGTTGGTGGAGGATCTCAGTTTTACTTGGCTAAGGCTAAGAAGTTGAGGGATTCTATCCAGTTAAGCTGTTTGAGTATAATGCAGCAATTGGTTTTGTTGGGTAGGTTAGTTGCAAACTTAGCCATTTACTGTAGCATTATTCAATTTTTTGATAGTTATTAGGTCTGTAGGTGAGGCGTATAGGTTGGTGAAGATCAGGTAGGCATGCAAGACAAAAGGTAACAGGTAGGCACCTACAATGGCTTTGTAGGCACAATAAGTTAGACAAGGTTAGGTCTGCAAAGGACACCTAATATTTGGAGATTTTTAATGCCGTGTTGGAAATGGACACCAAGTTTAAAAGTGTAGCTCACTGTAATTGTCAGTAGTTTTGCATGGGGTATGACTTGGATAAAATTGTTTGAGGAAGTCACAGTGAGACCAGTTTTGACATCTGATCTAGCCTTGGAAGTGAATAAAAGTAGTTGAAGACATATTTGCATTAACTAGCAGCTGAGAGTACTGTAACCACTTCTCCACTGAGGAGAAAGATTCCTGTGCAACTGACTGCAATTCTAGTAGTGTGGTGGCAGAGCAAATGAGGGTTGAACTGTCTACATATTAAATTAGAGTTGCATTTTTGGAGCTTGTGACCTGATGGTTTATGGCCCTAAAGTGGATCACTGCAGAACACCTATTTTGGTGGGTAGGAAGTACAGTAGCTATTTTTTCCATTTAACACATTGTCTTCTATTGCTGTTAAGAATGAAAACAAGAGATGCTGGACACAGAAATACTTAACTATGCCAGATTATGCAGGAATTTAGGACTGGAGACAGTACTGAATGCTTCTGAGAGGTCCAGGATATGTGTAGAGAGCAATTTTCCTTCACCCCTGTAATGCACAGTGTTAAAGAATGATGTCTCTGTACTGTGTCCTGAATAGAAGCCATGCTGAGTTGGGAAAAGTAGATTTTCATTTTGAAGATACTCTAGCAGCTGTGTGTAGACACCATTTTAAGGACCTCATACAGTGAGGGCAGTTTGGCAACTGACTATAATTTGATAATACATCGCTATAGCTGTATGTGGTTATAAGTAGTTTGATTTCCAGAGGTGGACATCTTTCGTAATTGATAAGATTTGCCTCCCTTATGTAAAGGTATGAAGATGATTTTTTTTCTGTATGCACAAAGCATCAGACTCCAGAATGGATCTGTCGATTAGTATGGATACTGGATAGGCCAATGGATCAGCAATTTTAATGTATTCTGCAGGACATCTGTCAGCTGCTAAAGTAGTTGGTTTTAGTTTGTGGAATTTTTTTTGATAGCTGAGGTAGGCCCAGGTTTGAGAAAGAACGTAGGAGTAGTAAGAGTGGATGCGGCATGTGGAAAGAGGTTTTGGATATCTGGGGTGACTACTTGTATGAAGTATGTATACAATTTGTAGGTGATGTCAGTGTCAGTCTTGGGTATAACAGGAGTTAGGTGTTTAGTTTTGCTTCGATGAATGCAGTTGTTAAATAATACACAAAATGTTTAGGATTGTTAGGTTGAAACTGCTTATGTATTATTTTTCTAGTCCAATTGTGTTAGTAGTTTAATTTGAATATGTAATTTCTGATACTGTTCATCATTTGACTGAGCCTTGAATGACATGCTTGCCATGTTTTTTTCCTTTGTTTCATTAACTATTCAATAACTACTTTGTGTGAGGAGTAAGCCAGGTGGCAGGGGATAGCTTAACTCTCTTTCTTCTCATTGGGTCTTATTGAATTAATACGGTGAAAAAAGTTTCATATAATTTATTTGTTTCCTCCAGCTACTGGGAGTATTTTTAATTCACTGTAACCGCAAAGCCTTGGTGTAGATGTGAAAGAATCTTTGTTAAAATTAAACAGGCTCTGTTGTAGGTTACTGCAGTGTAGTTTTAGTATTTTTCATGGCCTCTTAAGGCATAATTAGGATGGTGGCCACTTAAGCTATCAGAGAGTGCACCTGCCTTACGTATGTTTCTGGAATGTATTATTAGAATCCAGTCAAGAACTGTTTCCTTTTGGGTGGATTTATTGTACCTGGCGGGGTTATTCATAAGTTGGGTAAAGCCACTTAAGTTTAGATGGTAAGATAGACTGCTTCTATTTTTGAGTAACCAGTATATGTCAAGGTCTACTAAAATTATCATCCCTTGGGTCATATTGTTATATACCCATGAACACAATGTCTTCAGCAGTGAGTTGGCAAATTTTAAAAATTACCTGTAGGGAACTTTTGTCAGAAAATTTACAGGAACAAATGGTTGTAACTAAGGAAATATTTCATTTGAGAAGGGATATAGGAACTGGATTGGTCAGAAATGGTAAGGCCTTACTCGTTTTAATTATATTGACTGCCAAAGGTAAGTTACTAGAAAACAGAAATCAAAATTTAAAAGATGCAAGAAAAGTTGAAAGTAAGTTGAATATGAATCAGAGGAAGCCTTCATATTAATTGTGGATACTATCTAAAGTATAAAATATCACACAAATTGCATATAACTTATCTATTAAACAAGAACATTTTGAAAGCCTATAATATGAACAAAAACAGACCTAAATCTAAAGATGTAAAGAATTCAACTCAACAGATAAATGTACTATATAAAAGTGTTGTTTATTTTATACATAGAGAGTACATTAGAAGCCAAAATGTTACTATATATTAAAGTCTACAGTATATAATATCAATAACAATGTTTTTATTAACGTGACTGGATGTTGAAACAAATTAAGTTTCATAAGGCTCTGTCGTCTTAACAGTAGGAAATACGAACCTACTTGGACTGTGTACACATAGGGTTTGCAGCAAATACTAACAGTCATCTTAGTTGTGTATTAATTCTGGAATAAAAAAACACTAAAAGTAAAATGGTTACTCAGAAATATACATATGGGCAAAAGAATATATATGTATACAATGGTGATAAATTAAGTAAGAAATACATTAATAATAAGACATCTACATAAAATGTTGACACCATACAATAGATACTGTTACATTGAAAACAGATGTTGGTTGAAGGACATTAAATAATATGGGTTTATATTATAACATCGAAGTTTAAAAACTTTGAATGTTATAATATCGAACCCATTCAATCGAAACACCAAAAAACAGAACAGTCAGAATAGTGAATTTTTTCCCATGGAAAAAATTCACTGTTCCGACAAACATACACACAACTCAAGCACACCAAAATAAATAACCCACACACATACACTTCACAAAACCCTATACTAAACTAGACATACATCACTAGTTATCCACTTACCTTAACCCAACCCTAACCCTAAGGTCCCTAACTATCGCACTCTCACCTTACCCGCTCCCTAACCCTAAACTCACCTGCCCCACCTTAACCCTCATGTCCACACAATCGCACATTTACCTGACCCGCATCCTAACCCTTACTCACCTAACCCATGCTCAATCGCACACTCACCTTCATTCACACCTTAACCTGGTCCATAAACTTTGCTCTACAGTTGAGGAAATAGCGAAGCTGCAGAAACAGCCCACTGAATACTTTCCCTAGGAAAGTATTCAGTGTTCTGCAGCTTCGCTATTTCAAGCATTCGCTCTACTGGGTTCGATATTATAACATTCAAAGTTTTTAGACTTTGATGTTATAATATAGACCCAAATAATACAATAAGATAAAATATAAGCTGTATATATTAGAACAATGTTGTATTTAAAGTTGGTTATACTATTTTATTTAACTACGGACAGCAATATCATATAACAGTCTCTGTAATAGTGTTTAATTCATAGGTTAATAGGTGTGTAGTAGGCTAATGACCCTGGGGCCTTTACAAGCTTAGCCATAGGATTACCCTGGTATCGTGCCACCCGACCTTAGTTCCCAGTACCTCTGTCGAGTAGAGCCACTGGAGTTATCCCTGGGGTGAAGTTTCTATTTCCCATCCACTCATCGAGATTTCTCTTGAAGAGGGTCAGCGAGGTGCTGTGCTTGACATGTATGGGAGGTCTATTCCTTAGCATGAGCAGTCTCTGGGTTATGAACCTGTCCCTCCAGTACGTTCTGTTGATTGTGGTAATGAGGCTGAGGTCTCTGGAGCATGTGGTGTGGAGGGATTGGGACTTCTTTAGATGTAGCATTTCTAACACAGCTGGGTCAGACATGGCTTTGTAAGTCAAGCAGAGATCGCCTCTAAGTAGGCGATATGAGACAGAGAATAATTGCAGTTTTTTGAGTATGTCCATATAGGACAAGTGTTTAACGCCTAGGATCCTCTTTGTGAGGTACTTTTGCAGCCTCTCCAGTTGTTGCAGGTGTCTAGTGAGGTACATGTCAAATGGGGCAGTGTACTCAATGACTGGCCTAATGAGGGAAGAGTAGAGGGAGACAATGACCTCTTTCTTCATGGATGCAAAACCCTTAGTAATGAGATGTGCCACATAGAAGGACTTTCTGACCACAGTGGCAATGTGGTGATCAAAAAAAAGGATGCTGTCAACCTGTGTTCCCAGATCTCTTATAACGCCTTCTGTGTTCAGTGGACTACCATCGATGTGGTAATCCATGGGAAATGGGTTTTTCCCAAAAGGAATAATGACACATTTTTTGGCATTGAGCTTAATGCCATGGTTCTGACACCAGTTGTTGGTCTCAGTGAGGCCATTCTGTAGGATGTCAACATCACTTGGGGGAGGTAATAACAGAATTATATAATTCAATAGTTGAAGTTTGATATCACACAAGCAATAAGAATTTGATGCTTTTAGTTATATTTATTGTTGGGAAAGCTGAGGGAAGATGATGAATAGGGATGAGAGGGGGTCACTTGAATGGTAAACCTATTCAAGGATGGGATGTTTTCTCCCATGAAGGGAATGACTGGTTGTTTATATTTTGAAAAACACTTTTTACGTAGACAGTTTTTATTTGTACTTTTTAAATGGATGTCTATGCAATGCATTTATAACATATATGAAATGAATGGTAAAAGGTTTTCAACACACATACGAGGTTATGTACAAACACAAAAACAAAGCAATGGTTAAATATAAGGGTATAGATAGCCTAACTGTGAAATGCATCTCTATCAATGTCAATGGCTTAAGTAACAGCTGTAAAAGAGGAAGCTTACAAAGATATCTTAAGCTATGCAAAGCACAAGTAGTATTTTACAAGAAACACATCTTATACATCAAGAAATTAATAAGATTAATATGCATAATTACACATTACTAGCAAGTTCAGAATACAATAAAAAGCAAAAAGGTGTAGCAATTTTATGAAGAAAGACTACCTTGATGCCCAAGATCATAAATACAGTCCATGATATCTGAGGAATGTTTTGTTTAGTGTCAATATTTATAAATGCTTTGGCTTATACCCTGGTCAACAATGATTGGATTCCAGGACTGGGTGTCAGGGCAGCCAAATAACATTTAGAGAACATAATACAACATTCCAAAGGTAACAGAATAATTGCAGGAGATTTTAATTGTATAATGAAAGAAAAAGACACAAATGCTGAAAACACAAGCAAGAAATCTCCACTATCAAAATTACTTACAGAGTTTAATGACTCATATAATTTAATGGATATTAACACATATGCTGAAAATTCATTGATATTGAACACCTTTTACAGAATAGATAGAGTGTATATAAACATAAGAACTTACGACAAAAATAAGCAAAGTCAAAACGATCACCTGCCCCTTCTCACACCATAATGCAATAACTTTTGAAACAGATTTTAATTTTAAGAGAAAACTTACACTCATAAAAATTCCAGCCTATATAGCAAACCTTAAAGAATTTAAACAATACTATACTGCAGAGATGCAAACATTTCTAGATTTAAACCTCACAGATGAGGTAGCAGGCATATATATATATATATATATATATATATATATATATATATATATATAGATAGATAGATACACTTCAGAATCTCAAATTACTGAAATCTCGAATTTCAGTAATTCGAGACCATGAAGCCTAAAACCAGAATGCCAAAAGTGCATAAGAGTGAATTTCAATATCTCAAATCTGAGCTTATGCATTTCCGGTGCATCGCGTGTATTTTTATGGTGCCTGAAATTGCAGGTGAGTGAGTGTTTGTGTGTGTTTTTGTATGGTGTATGTGTGGATAAGGGTAGGGAGGTGTAAGTGTGAGTGTGAGTGTTGGATTTGTTGATGTTTGTGTATGTGTGATGTGTATTTGTGTGCGAGCGAATGGAGAATGGCGTGGTGTGAGTTTTTTTTTTATGTTATGTGCGACATCAGAGTTGGTATATATAAGTAGGGGGGGTGTGGGGGGTGTGTGGTTTGTGTGCTGTGGGTGGAATGGTGTGTGTATTATGTGGTGTATGGTGTATGCATGTTTGTGACTGTGTGATTTGGGATTGTGGGTTTCGGTTTTGTGAATGGTTCGACTTTACAGTCTCGGGTTACTGAAATTCGGGATTTAAGTAATTTGAGATTATGAAGTCAAACCATATAAATATATATATATATATATATATATATATATATATACATTATTGAAATAAAGAACTGGCAGAACTACAAACTAAAATAGACAAAATGAAATTAGATATTCATAAAGGCAACTTAGCTTCAGAAAAAGAATTAGAAGACCTCAGAAGACAATTAGAAGACAAAAATACTTAAGAGATATTGAACCACAAAGCAATGATTAATCTGGAGAAGGTCAAACTATTGCTTACTCTAAGAATAAAAAAAAAAAATCAAAGGAGAATAGCTAACAAGACGAAAAGAATAATAAAGGCAAATCAGATAAAAGAAATATACAATATAGACCAAAAAGAAAAATATCAGACTTAGAAGGAATTCTAGAAGCTCAATAGTCAAGAAAATAAAGTAGAATCAAGTGAAGCACTTAGAAAATTCCTTAAAGAAAATAAAAGGCTAAGACTATCAGATGAACACAGAAAAATAATAGATAAAGATATAACTATGACAGAAATTAAAGTGCAAATCAAGAAACTAAAATTAAACAAAGCCCCAGGTAATGATAATATGACACCAGAGATGTTTAAACTACTATCTAATAATGCATTATTACTAAGTGTGTTCACATCAGTTAAATAAGGTAATAAATGCTTATCTTCTTGGAAATATACTCAAGTGTCTCCATTTTTGAAACAAGATAAAGAAACTCATGAGTGTACCTCATACAGACCCATAAGTTTATTAAATATAGATGATAAAATATTTATGACAGTTCATGCAAACAGAATAAAATATTGCCATTATTGATAGAGAATGATCAAACAGGATTCAGTAGAAACAGAAATACATATGACAATATAAAGAACATTTTGTCCCTTATTGATTTCATAAACAAAACAAAAAATAAAATGAATGTCATTTGCTTAGATATTAACAGTGCATTTGATTCCATGAATTAAATAAAATAAAAATACTCAATTGTATTTATTACTGCTTGGTGTAACTCATTCTAAGCCTTTTGGTTTAAACACTTGGGCTTCGGACCAGTTGTTTTGCACTGAGAGGGTTTGTGGTCTGCACTGCTGTGGCAGAACAGGTAGCTTACATCCTTCTAGGTTGGGAACTGCTGACTGAGGGCTCAGTGTCTGTTATTCTAAAAGTATATTAATTCTGGTTTAAGCACTTGGGCTTTCAGGCCAGTTATTTTACATTAAGAGGGTTCGTGGTCTGCACTCTTGTGGGAGGAGAGGCTGGACTCTGCCCTTCTGAGCTGGAAATTTCAGGTTAAAGGCTTATAGTGCATGCATATCTGAACTGCTTCTTACTGAAGTTGGTGCGCCTTGTTTGCTGTGGCATAGACTGGATTCGAGCCTGCTGGATCTAGCATTGTTTGTGTAACTTGAGCACTAACCCAGACATTCTCTAAAGTATTCAATTGTATTTATTACTGCTTGGTTGTAACTTGATTAAAGTGCAGCTATCATTCTAAGCCTTTTGGATTAAGCACTTGGGCTTCAGACCAGTTGTTTTACATTAGGAAGGTTTGTGGCAAGCACTGTGGTGGCAGGACAGGTAGCTTTCATCCTTCTAAGTTGGGAACTGCTGATTGAGAGCCCAGTGTCCAAGTGTATTAGTTCTGGTTTAGGCACTTGGGCTTCAGGCCAGTTATTTTACATTAAGAAGGTTCGTGGTCTGCACTCTTGTGGGAGAAGAGGCTGGACTCTGCCCTTCTGAGCTGGGAATTTCTGGTTAAAGGTTTATAGTGCCTGAATATTTGAACTGTATCTTACTGAAATTGGTACACCTTGTTTGCTCTAGCATAGACTAGATCCAGGCCTGCTGAATCTAGCTTTGTTTATCACGCTTGTTGTTTGTTTGCTTGTTATTTCCTGGAAGCTAATTCCACCTAATACGTGGCTTCTCAGTGCTTCTGTGGATCACTAGTGATATCTGCATTGCTTACTGTACTTATTTCCTTGTTTCACTTGAAAGAAAGTTACTGTTTGTCATTTTGCATTTAGTTACTTGTAACACATTGCACTCAAGTTACCTGGCACTTGCTCACTAAAGCAATTATATAAGTCAGCACTAAAAATTAAAAGCACTACACCCTCACTCCCCACTGGCCCTTGTTTTCAATTATTAAGGAATTCCCAATATTATTCTAGCATGTCCAAAGGTCAGTTGTCAATCTCCTCTCCGGTCCAGCTGGTGAATCTGGGAATCTTGAGGCAATGCTATAACTGCCTCATGTACACAGACAACCCTCTCCTCCTCCCACATAACACAAATACTTGCGAGAGATGCAGCTATTTAGCCAAACTGGAGGCTGAGCTCTCTCAACACAGGACTGGCAAGACCAGACAGGAGGAGAAGGCAACTACACACACCACAAAACCAGCCTCACATAATGCTACCACACCACTGAATCAAACACATAAACACACAAAGGCATACTCGGAGGCTCTGAGTAAAAATTTACCTAAACAGCAGAGGCCTCCAAAGCAGACACCCAAACAACTGCTACCTCAAGACACCCCACAAGCAACACATAAACCACAAAAGCAGTGTGCAAGGCAGTCACAGCCCTTAAAGCCAAATACAACACCAAACATACTTGTCATAGGTGACTCCATAGTCAGAAATACTGACATCCCACTCAGCAGGCTGAACAAGGAGAGGGTCACAGTAAGCTGCCTATCGGGCGCTAGAATCTGCCACATAACACAAGCACTCGGGTCACTCCACGGCAAGTACAAATATGACACAGTCATTGTCCATGCTGGTGTGAACGACCTGAGATGTACCTCCCTGGACTACATGAAAAGAGACATAGAGGAGCTCTCTGATTATGTAGCCCAGGCAGGTATGACCCTAACCCTGAGCAGTATCCTTCCTTCACCAAGAATGATGCCACAATATAGAGACAAGATGATCAGCTTTAACAATTGGCTTAATGTCTGGTGTCATTCAAAGGGGATCCAGTGTCTGTCTGCCTGGGATGACATGCTTGACAAGCCACGCTGCTTCGCAAGGGACGGCTTGCACCTGTCACCCCTGGGATTCCGGATATTGGCTAAGGCTCTTGCCACCCCTATAGAGCCTTTTTTAGGCAAGGCTCAAATTCTAAACCTACCACCCTAGAAAACAAAAATGGGAAGAAACTGAGGGTAATGCTGCTCAATGCCAGAAGTCTAAATCTCAAAATGCATGCACTCGAGGCCCTTCTCAGTATTGAGAACATCGATGTCTGTGCTGTAACTGAAACCTGGTTCAAGGCTCCTGAGAGCACCCCGGCACTATTAGGTTTTACCTCATATCATGCATTCCGGCCCCAAAACCCGGACCACACCACAAAAGGAGGGGGTGTATCCATATTCATAAAGGATACCCACACCTCCAGGTTGGTGGCAACGCAAGCTTCGGAAACCATCCAGGTGCAACTAACCATAGGCAAAACTGCTCTACAAATTGTAGCATGCTACAGGCCACCCTCTCAAACTCAGGAACACCACACAGCCTTCCTAAAGACACTGGAGGGTATAAATGTATCTCCAAACACCATCATATTGGGTGACTTCAACTACCCGGATATAGACTGGGAACATTACTCAAGCCCTAACTTTCTAGCCCAATGGTTCCTGGAGTTCATAAATTCAAATGCCATGGAACAGCTAGTCACTGTTCCCACGAGAGGAGAAAATATACTAGATCTCATTATCACAAACATGGGGACAAAATGCTCCACACCGGAAGTATATCCCTCATTGGTGAGATCTGATCATAAACTAATCTCACTGTAAATCCACATCCCGCCCCCACCCCAAACAAAAAAGACCACAGTGTTGAACTTCTCTAAAGCAAACTTCACACTACTCAAGACTGGTGTGGTATCCTTCAAGGCCCCTGAGACAGTGGAAACCACAACCCAAGCTGCGGAAGCCCTTACAAATGCCTTCTATGAACACCTCCAGGACTGCATGGATCAGGCAATCCCAAATAAAACCAAGACTCTTTCCACAAAGGGCAAACGTCCAGTCTGGTGGACCCCAGCCATTAACAAACTTTACAATAAGAGGAGAAAGCTATTACATGATAGAACAAAATCCATAAAAGGGAAGTCACCCCTGATCATTATTAGTAAAAAAATATGAGCACTCATAAAATCAACTAACGCCAATTTTGAGAGAAAAATTGCCATGGATTCAAAGGACAATCATAAGGCCTTTTTCAGCTATGTTAGGAACCTGGGTGGAAACTCCCAGATATGCTCAGAATTAGTCCAAAATGGTACAAAAATCACTGAACCCACAGACATTGCCAACATACTGGCAGACAGGTTCAGTGCAAACTTCACCCCCCTCTCCCCCCCTAAAGGAGAGATAACTATCCCAGCGGAGTGTAGCCTCCCAGACATCTCAAATGCGCAGGTGAAAGCTGCTCTCTCTAAAGCTAAAAACACAGCATCAATGGGACCGGATGGTGTCCCTGGCTGTGTGCTACACGAGCTAAATGAGGAATTAAACCCGCACATAAGGCAGCTGTTTAATCTCAGCCTTACCTCAGGATACATGCCCAAGGAGTGGCGTATGGCAACTGTGGTCCCACTCCACAAAGGTGGTGCCTCTACGGATCCTGGTAATTACCGCCCCATAAGCTTAACAAGTCTAGTCTGCAAAGCTATGGAGAGGATCATAATGGAGCTCATAAACAAAGATATAGGGGACTTGCAGACATTGGACCCGACCCAGTTTGGCTTCGTCAAGGGAAGATCATGCCTTTTGAACTTGGTCGACTTCTTCGAAACAGTCACCAAGGCCATTGATGAGGGAAAGGCAGTCCATGCAGCCTACCTTGACCTTGCAAAGGCTTTCGACACAATACCCCACTCGGGTATTATAAAAAAACTTACCAGCTTAAATGTAAACCCATATGTCACAAGATGGGTTGCAAACTGGCTTAAGGACAGAACCCACAGGGTTAGAGTTGCTGGCGCTATGTCAGACTCCAAGCCGGTCACAAGTGGTGTCCCACAGGGCTTGGTCCTTGGCCCCCTATTGTTCGGCATCTACTTCTCAGAAGTACAGGCCAACATGGGAGGTCTTTGGCTGACAAAGTTTGCAGACGACTGCAAACTGGGCGCCATAGTGGAAAGTGCATCGGACACGGATATCCTTCAGAAGGGACTCACGGAAACAGATAGCTGGTGCCAGAGCCATGGCCTGAAGTTAAATGCCAAAAATTGTATAGTCATACCCTTCGGGAAAAACAAGGTAACCCCAAGATACCATATAGGTGGCAATCCACTAAGCACAGAAGAGGTTATCAGGGACCTGGGGACCCAGGTTGACAGTGGCCTTTCTTTTGACACTCACGTTGCTAAAGTGGTTAGAAAGACCTTCTACATTGCCCACCTGATCATGAAGGGATTCACATCCAGATCTAGTGAGGTCATTGTTCCCCTGTACTCTTCACTTATCAGACCAATGATCGAGTACAATGCCCCATTCGGGATGTATCTCGCCCGACATCTGCAGCAATTGGAGAGACCCCAAAAGTTTCTCACCAAAAGGATAAAGGGACTCCAAAATCTGTCATATGCTGCCAGATTGAAGAAACTCCAGCTCTATTCAGTCGCATACCGTCTGCTCAGAGGTGACATGTGCCTGACATACAAGGCCATGTCCAACCCGGAATTAATGGACATGCTCCACCTCAAAAAATCCAAATCCACCAAAACCACTAGAGCAAGCAACTTAAACCTTAGCACAGATATAAATAGGACGTGCTGGAGGGATAGATTTATCACTCAGAGACTCCCTATGCTGTAGAATAGAGTCCCGGTCCATGTGAGGCAGAGCACCTCGCTGGCTCTGTTCAAGAGAAATCTTGACCTGTGGATGGGAGATCGTAGGTTTACCCCGGGAATCATCTCTGTGTCACTGTTGGACAGAGGCACAACAAACTAATGGGTACAGTATTTTTTCATATAAGGGGTGGCGTAAGCCACAAAAATTCGGGCTAAGCTTATAAATGCCTTGGGGCAGATAGCCTAGTATAAACCTATGAACCTATGAATTGGGATTACCTTTGGCTTGCACTGGCAGAGTATGGATTTTTGAAAAGTTTACCTCACTAATAAGGTTTCTTTATGATAAATCTTCATTGTACATAAAAATACGATCCTGTCTGTTGGAGCCTATTACCATTACAAAAGGTGCAAAACAGGGCTGTCCACTTTCTCCTTTGTTATTCGCATTAGTAATAAAACCATTAGCAAATTTCATACGTGCAAACGCAAACATTCAAGGAATTCAACTAGATACTGACTTTGAGTTAAAGATTCAACTATTTGCAGATGACATTTTATTGACTTTAAAAGAAGATAATACACTAAAAGAACTATGGAAAGCAATAAAACAGTTTACAAAGATTTCTGGACTTTCATTTAATGAAAACAAAACCAATATGTTACTAATAAATATGAACAAAGAAGCATTAAATAAAAAAATCATAAATATCTATCTAGAAATTATACAATCAAATACTTAGGAGCTAAACTTACAAATGACATAGATACTACAGTGCAACTAAACTATAAAGCGATTTTGTATAATATCAAAGAACTCATACAAAAATCAAATAAGCTATATTTTACCATGGAGGAAAGACTGTATATAATTAAAATGATTATATTCCCGGAAATTCTGTATTTTA
This sequence comes from Protopterus annectens, assembly GCF_019279795.1. NCBI lineage: Eukaryota > Metazoa > Chordata > Ceratodontiformes > Protopteridae > Protopterus > Protopterus annectens. Next base: position 1,346,949,158 of record NC_056729.1, on the reverse strand, counting down.
TACAAGCTTGCTCACTACCTCCACCTAAATCATATTTAAAACAATTTGAAGGGTTAATAACGAAATTCTTCTGGTACCCTAAAAAACCTAGAGTTGCCCTAAGACATAACTTTGACAAATGGGAAGAAGGTGGAATAGGCTTACCAGATTTAGAAGGATATATACAATTGTCAGCTTTAAAAACAGTTTCTGTATGGTTAAACAAAGAATATACTTCCAAATGGAAACTAGTATATCAAAAAATCTGGTTAAAAAACTCTCATGATTCAATAAACAAACATATAGAAATAGTACCAAATAGCTTACTTTGCATACTGAAGGAATATATGGCAACAGGAAAACACAAAAACATAAATTCTAAATATATTATCAATACCCTAAAGTCTTTTGTACACTTTGTAAACAAAAATCTGGATATATAAGCATGGTCTTTTTCATATTCCCGGTAGCATATACACAAAATATTATAACTCAGGACTCAGTAGCAGGTAAAACAGTAAGAACAGTCTAATTTACCGGCATCAGTTGATAAACACTAATAAAGCACTAATGATAGAGCAAATTATTAGTGAGTTCAACCTTGAAAATAACATGTGGTTAACACAGCAGGGATTAAGACAAACAGTTTTAAACCAACAGGCAATAATGCAGGAGTCTGTTAGGGAAAATGTTCCTAAGTTCACAGAGCAGTTAATAACACTGATGGAATTTCTCACAAATGGGAAAGGAATTTTATCAGTACTGTACAAATTAGTTAAAGAAACAAGAGTTCATAATAAACAAAATATATAGAGATACTATGAAACAGTTTATGATAAAGATAAAAAATTAATTCTTACATCTCCAAAACTAACATCTTTATCACCATATTGGCAATGTTTTACATGACAATTTATACATACAACGTACTTAGAACATACTTAACACCAGACAAATTAGAATTAAAATGTAAAGAAAATAGATCTTGGAGGTATAAATCACAATCAATAGCCAAATGGCAATACATGTTCTATGAATGCCATTTACTTAATTGATATTGGAAAAGTATTAACTATTTCTTATATGCACTGATAATTTCCAACTTACAAAATCTCTAGTTTTGTTGAATACACCTGTGCTGTCTTGTGTTTCAAGGCAAAAATATGTAATTTTGTGAACTCTCCTTGCTATTGCAAGGAAAAATATTATACAGAACTGGAAAGTTGTAATTCCTCCCACTTTTAAACATTTCAAGAACATGGTTTTATCAGTCTCACAATTGGAATTGAAAACAATCAAGGAAAGAATAGAACAACCTACTTCCTTAAGCACTGCCTGACAGAACGCACATCAAGTGCTGGAAACAGAAGACTATAATAAATTATAATCTTATTCAAAGATACATTCAAGAAAACAAAAGTTTTTTCAAGTATACACAACCTGTGTAAATAGTTGGTTTTGTAATGTTTATTTTTGGAATTGTTTCTCCACTTTAAGCTTTGACTATGTAAATATTTCTTTGATATAAATACTGTATGTATGCTTATGTTTCTGAAAATCAATAAAAATGTATTCAGTAAAAAAAAAAAAAAATTAAACCAGCAGTTACTGAAGTACTGACTTTTGTAAAAGAGATAAAAGAACTGGAGGTGGAATCCTTAAAGAGAAAGAGCAAACTGCACAGAAATAAGTGGAATTTATAGGAACAATGTATGCAGAATAATGGTCAAGAGAGGTAAGACGATTCTTCCAACAGAACAATGGGGTTTACAGTTACCTTATTTGAAGGGATATTCTAGAGCTACACAGCTAATGCTCTTATACATAATAGAAGCAGAAAGCTACATACAACGTGGAACGAGATGATGATGAAATGGGAGAGAAATTAAAAAAATAAGGAAACAATGGGATTTTAGATGCAGATATTTATGGAGAATAAAACAGTGAAACAGAATATTACATTCATAAACTAGGAGAAAGTATACTAAGAAGTAAGCCAACATGAGAATGGAGAAAGGAGATTCTGCCAATAGGGATGAGTGCAATTAGGGATAGAAAGAATAGGCAAGATGGGGCTGGAATTTACTTGAGAAAGTTGGCAAAGGAACCAATGTACTGGGAACAAATTAGAGAGGGAAAGGTAATAGAATGGGAATAGGTCAAAAAGACATTTGGACAGCAGACTAGAGATTGTCTTCACTATCAAGGATTGATATCAGAATACAGACAAAGAGATAAGGATAGGGGAAATCCTAAGTGAAAGAACTGCACTGGTTGACTTTTTCGTTGAATCGAGAACTGAAGCTGCTGTTAAAAAGGGGATAATTAGTAGGGCATATAAAATGTTGCATGGAAACTATAGGAATCAATCATATGTGATTAGAAAAGATTGGGATGAGAGATTAGATAAGCAATTTACAAAGAAACAATGGGAAGACATATGCATGACTCCCAAATATGCAGCAAAGAAACAGAGGATATGTACATGACTCCTAAATATGCAACACATTCTAAAAAATGTAGAATTTTTCCTGGAAGTGTTTGCATAGGTACTTTTATACCCCAAGCAAACTCACAAGAATTTTTCATCAAGTAGATGGCAAATGGTGGAGGTATAACTGGGAAGAAAGAGGTACCTGAGAGCATATGTTTTTTGGAGTGTAATGAGTTGGGAGACTTTAAAAATTTCCTACAGATTGCTCTGTCAGGATTATTGGGTAAGCAAATCAGTGTAATTAAGGAAATTATGTCTTGACCTTGAGTATAGGATCTGAATTCCCCAGACATAGTAAGCCTTGTTAAGTTTAATTTTGGTGCCTGCCAAAAAAACAATTACTAGAAAATGGAAATCAAAGTCTGAACCAACTATACTTGAAAGCAGTGAAAATTGTAACAGAGATAAAAGAATAGAAATCATATTTTTTGGCAAAGGGTATGGGCATACTGCAAAGGAAAAAAAATGGAAATCGTCAGAAGAACACATGCAGAAAAACTGTTTTGGAAGAGGAATTAGGTTTAAGAGAAGCCAGGAATTGATGCTCGATCGATTGTATTGGACAGTATGAAATATGTCATCTACAAGCCAGTGCATTTCTTTGTGCTGGTCCCAAGCCCGGATAAATGGGGAGGGTTGCATCAGGAAGGGCATCCGGCGTAAAATTTTGCCAAATAATACATGCAGACAAAAGTACACATATACATACCAGATTGGTCGAGGCCTGGGTTAACAACGACCGCCACTAGTGCTGTTGGCCAACAGGGTGCTGGCGGAAATTGGGCTACTATTGGCCGAAGGAGGAGAAGAGGTGGAAGGCATGGCCGAAGGCAGGTAAAGGCTAGGACTGTGACAGTGAGGGTCAATACTTTGAATGTTGGAAGTATGACTGGTATAGGGAGAGAGCTAGCTGATATGATGGACCGAAGGACGGTTGGTATATTGTGTGTGCAAGGGACCAGATGGAAGGGGAGCAAGGCTAGGTGTATCGGAGGTGGGTTCAAATTGTTTTATCATGGTGTGGATGGGAGGAGAAATTGCGTAGGCATTATCCTGAAGGAACAGTATGCTAAGAGTGTCTTGGAGGTGAAAAGAGTGTTGGATAGAGTCATGTTTAGGAAGCTGGAAATTGATGGTGTAATGATGAAAGTTGTTAGTGCATATGCTCCACAAGTTGGGTGTGCGATGGATGAGAAAGAAAAATTTTGGAGTGAGTTGGATTAAGTGGTGATTACCCAAGGGTAAGAGACTGGTGATTGGAGCAGATTTCAATGGGCATGTTGGTGAAGGGAACAGAGGGGATGAGGAAGTGATGGGTAGGTATGGTGTTAAGCAAAGGAATGCAGAAGGTCAGATGGTAGTGGATTTTGTGAAAAGGATGGACATGGCTGTGTTGAATACGTATTTTAAGAAGTGGGAGGAGCATAGGGTGACATAGAAGAGTGGAGGAAGATGCACACAGGTGGATTATATCTTATGTAGAAGGGCCAGTCTGAAGGAGATTGGAGACTGTAAAGTGGTGGCAGGGGAAAGTGTAGTTAGGCAGCATAGGATGGTGGTTTGTAGGATGACATTTGTGATCAAGAAGAGGAGGATGAGTGTGAGGGCAGCACCAAGGATCAAATGATGGAAATTGAAAAATGGTAATTATGAGGTGATGTTCAGGGAAGAGGTAAGACAGGCACTGGGTGGCAGTGAAGAGTTACCGAATAGCTGGGTAACTACAGCAGAGCTAGTAAGAGAGATGGCTAGAAAGGTGCTTGGTGTGACATCTGGAAATATGAAGGAGGACAAGTAGACCTGGTGGTGAAATGAAGAAGTACAGGACAGTATACACAGAAAGAGGTTGGCGAAGAAGAAATGGGATTGTCAGAGAGATGAAGAAAGCAGACAAGAGTATAAGGAGATGAGGTGCATGGCAAAGAGAGAGGTGGCAAAGGCTAAGGATAAGGCATATGACGAGTTGTATAAAAGGGTGGACACGAAGGAGGGAGAAAAGGACCTGTACCAACTGGATAGACAGACGGACCGAGCTAGTAAAGATGTGCAGCAGGTAAGGGTGATAAAGCATAATGAGGGAAACGTACTCACACGTGAGGAGTGTGTGTTGAGCAGATGGAAAGAGTACTTTGAGGGGCTGATGAATGAAGAGAATGAGAGGGAGAGAAGGTTGGATGATATGTGGATAGTGAATCATGAAGTGCAGTGGATTAGCAAGGAGGAAGTAAGGATAGCTATGAAGAGGATGAAGAATGGAAAGGCTGTTGGTCCAGATGACATACATGTGGAAGCATGGAGGTGTTTAGGTGGAATGCCAGTGAAGTTTTTAACTAGATTATTTAATGAAATCTTGGAAAGTGAGATGATGCCTGAGGAATGGAGAAAAAGTGTTTTGGTACCAAATTTCAAGAATAAGGGTGATGTGCAGAACTGTAGTAACTACAGAGGGATTAAACTGATCAGTCACAGCATGAAGTTATGGGAAAGAGTAGTGGAAGCTAGGTTAAGAATGGAGGTGATGATTAGTGATCAGCAGTATGGTTTCATGCCAGGAAAGAGCACTACAGATGCGATGTTTGCTTTGAGAGTGTTGATGGAGAAGTACAGAGAATGTCAGAAGGAGTTGCATTGTGTCTTTGTGGATTTAGAGAAAGCATATGACAGGGTGCCTAGAGAGGAGTTGTGGTATTGAATGAGGAAGTCGGAAGTATCAGAGAAGTATGTAAGAGTGGTACAGGATATGTACGAGGGTAGTGTGATAGTGGTGAAGTCTGCGGTGGGAGTGACGGATGCATTTAAGGTGGAGGTGGGATTACATCAAGGTTCAGCTCTGAACCCTTTCTTATTTGTAATGGTGATGGACAGGTTGACAGATGAGATCAGATAGGAGTCCCCGTGGACTATGATGTTGCAGATGACATTGTGATCTGTAGTGAGAGTAGGGAAGAGGTGGAGGAGACTCTGGAGAGGTGGAGATATGCTCTAGAGAGAAGAGGAATGAAGGTCAGCAGGACTAAGACAGAATATATGTGTGTGAATGAGAGGGAGGATAGAGGAATGGTGAGGATGCAGGGAGTAGAGGTCGCGAAGGTGGTTGGGTTTAAATACTTGGGATCAACAATTCAGAGTAATGGTGAGTGTGGAAGAGAGGTGAAGAAGAGAGTACAGGCAGGATGAAGTGGGTGGAGAAGAGTGTCAGGAGTTATTTGTGACAGACGAGTACCAGTAAGAGTGAAAGGGAAGGTCTACAAGAGGGTAGTGAGACCAACTATGTTATATGGGCTGGAGACAGTGGCATTGACAAAAAGGCAAGAGTCGGAGCTTGACGTAGCAGAGTTGAAGATGTTAAGATTTGCACTGGGTGTGACGAGGATGGACAGGATTAGGAATAAGTATATTAGAGGGTCAGCCCAGGTTGGAAGGTTTGGAGACAAAGCCAGAGAGTCAAGATTACGTTGGTTTGGACATGTGCTGAGGAGGGATGCTGAGTATTGGGAAAAAGATGCTAAGGATGAAGCTGCCAGGTAAGAGGAAAAGAGGAAGGCCTAAGATAAGATTTATGGATGTGGTGAGAGGACATGCAGGTGGTTGGTGTGATAGAGCAAGATGCAGAGGACAGGAAGAAATGGAAACAGTTGACTGCTGTGGCGACCCCTGATGGGAGCAGCCGAAAGAAGAAGAAGAAGAATGTTTGCTAACTGAACTTTTTAATACGATTTGATTGTTTTTTTTGTTTTATAAATGTAAGTCTGCCTGTGTCACAAGTGATAATTCAGCAAAGGTGTTTTTTTAATAAATGCAGAATAATGCTCAAGAGGACTGATGAATTAAAAAAAAATTCCCTGCAGGCTACTCTATAAGAAATACTATGTGAGTAAATTGATATAACTAAGAAAATTATTTTTTGAACTATGATACAGAACTGGAATTGCCTAGACATAGTGAGGCCTTGCTAAGTCTAGTTATGTTGGCTGCCAAAAAAGCAATTACTAGAAAATGGAAATCAAAGTCTAAACCAACTGTACTAAAAGTAATGAATATAGTAACAGAGATAAAACATCTGGAAATTGGATCTTCAGAAAAAGGGTAGGAACAAATTACATAGAAAAAAGGGAACTGTGGGAACAATACATGCAAAGGAGGAATGAGGGTCAAAAGAAGGCAGGCTATGTATGAGCTATCTAATGTTTGACTGACAGTGACTGGATAGATTATAAGTGATGTATAATGTTTGCAACTAAAATAATGTCAATATGATTTGTTTTCATTTATATAAATGTATGATTGCCTGTGTCATAACAGGTAATTTAATAAAGATGATGCCTGTTTAAAAAAACAAAAAACAAAAAGAGGACTGAAATTTGATGTAATGTAGAACTTGAGCAATTTATGCAACATTGGAGTTGATTAGAATTATTAAAAATGAAAGCATATGTAAATAATGCATGAAAAAATGAAAATGTTTAAAATGGATTGTTTTCTTCTCTGTTAAGATCTGCATACCCATGTCATAGTTTAAAATTTGTAAATTTAATAAAGGTATTTACAGAAATGAGTTTTCAGTGCACAGGAGCTCACTCACAATGTGATGCTAGAAGCAGTGTCAGCATTGGCAGAACAACACGCATAAGTAGTTGCCTTTGGAGGCATTTTCCATGATGTTGCATATTATAACCCTAAACATTGTGGATCGGTGCTCCAGCTACTGAGATACTATGATCTCCATGACCATGGCACTGCTGACCACTATGCTAGACAACAGATGTGCCACATACTCATAGAACCAATGAGTATGTATGGACTATCTCAGTGGACACAAGGCTTGGTACATGATTAATCTTCCTTGGCATAAGGATTTTACAGAGTCCATCTCAGGACATATTTGGAGGTTTTTAGTTGCTGGCTTAACAAATCTTACACCCTTTCCTTGATGTGATGCTGCAACATATAGGGGAGTATATATAATTTCCACAGACAGAAGAGGAGAGAACCAACGCTATGGCGGCATTCTATGACTTAGTTAATTTTCCTGAGTTCTTGAGGGTCACTGACTGCAAGCATAATGCCATCAAGGTCCCACCTGTGTCATATAGTATCTGCCACATTAAACAAAACAGCTTCTACTAAATCAACTGCCAGATGATGTGCAGTATACACAGTACTATACACAATGTGTCTGTGCACTATTCAGGCAGTTCCCATGATTCCTGCAATGGGTACATGTGCAACCTCTACCAGTGTTTCATGTGGGGTGACTACAATCTAGATGGTACTTGCATACCCTGACAGATACAGAGACCTGGATATGTTGTTCCCATAGCGGTAAGCAGCAAGGCACTCAAAATGGTGTCCACTCATGTAATGCAGGAGATGCAGGATATGATTTGGAACAATGGTTAATGATCCCCATCCAAAGTCCCCGACCACTCTGGACGAGCAAACAGTAATGCATGGTTACAGGCAAGAAGCATGACTAAACATTTGTTCAGTCTCATAAAGGCTTGATTCTGCTGTTTACATAAATCTTGCAGTGTACTACAGTATGCACCTCAAACCTGCAATAAGATATTAGTGGTCTACACCATGTTACACTGAATGGCAATATGCAAGCAGGCACATCTTCAGAATATCTGAGTACAGCTTTGCAGACCTGTGGCAGCAGCCAAGAAGAAGTCATGCAAGGAGTCAGAGAAATTGGTGGCTGTAGTAGCACCCCATATGAGATAGATGAGGGTGCCTTTTCTAGTGGTGCCAGATGACTGTTGATCATGAGACTGCCCTTACCTAGGGGTGGAGGCAGCCACAGCTAGAGGTGACACTGATGATGTACCACCTGCATAAGCCTGACCATTTGACTGACATACAGACATTTGCAAAGCTATGGCAGCCATTTGCCAGTACCTTCATGGATGTAGAAATGAATGCCAAATGTACCATTGTTGTCCTCAGCAAGCATATTTGCTCCAGATCCCTGTATGCCATGCCATTGTGATGCAGCGGATGTGGTTCACAGGTTCATAGGTGTGTACTAGACTAATGACCACTAAGGCTTTTTTAAGCATAGCCATGCATCCCAAATCTCTGCCAAGTTCTGGTTCCCTTGATAAATGTAAGCAGGGGCTGGGGAGATGAAACATTTTCAAGCAGGGGCTATGGAGATGAACCGTTTACAGGCTCCCTGTGCGCATTAGATACAAAGGTGCCAAACCAGGGAGGAATTTCCTGTTTCCCATCCAGTTTTCCAAATTAAACTTGAATTGGGTTAGGGAGGATTCCACTTTACATGGATGAGGAGCCGGTTCTAGAGAAGGGGTAGTCTCTGGGATACATACCTGTCTCTCCAGCAGGTCCTATTTACATCATAAGAAGGTTTAAGCTTTTAGTACAGGTAATTCTGGTGCAGTCTGTTTTGCAGATATGCAGGAGGTCCTTCAGAGTGGGGTCTGACAATGCCTTGTATGCCAGGCATAGATCTTCCCTCAACAGCCTGTAGGAGTCGGATTACAGGGATAGGGTCTTGAGACGGTCTGCATAGGACATATTACTTACACCCTGTATTCTTTTAGTGAGGAACCTCTGTGGATGTTCCAGTTGTTGGATATGCCTGGTTAGGTACATACCAAAGGGGGCATTATACTCAATAATGGGTTTGATGAATGACGAATACAGTGGAATAATGATTTCCTAGAACCTTATTTATTTATTTATTTATTTGACATTTGTTGACCAGGCTAGTTCAACTGAACTAGTGCCCCTTTTCAGCAGAGTCCCAGGGAGAAAAGATCCACAAGCAAGACAGTGGTTAAGGAATTTTATCAAAGAACAAAGAAAATAATAATGCACTTTAGTTTCAAACATTAACAGATATATCCTATGCACTAGGTCACTAGTGAGAATGTCCAGGGTGTAAACATCTCCGGATGATACAGTAAATCAGTTATTACAGTTGTTACACAGAGTATAACGTAAAAATTGTACTATTATTTACAAGATTATACCCACAAGTATGGCTGACAGAGATAAGTACAGAATGACTTCTGGTTGTAAGGACTGATTACAGAGTAGGAGAGAATGTTATGACCCTTTATTCTATAATCTATATAAAATGTATACTGTCTACACTATAGAATATGAGGTGGAGAGGTAAGGGGGTATAGCAGGTATAAGGGCAAGGTAGGAGATGCAGTTTGAAGTAAGGAAGCTCAGGGATCAAGGGAGAGAGAACAGAAGGAGGAGGGTTAGAGTATATTAGAAGTGGGGACATGGAAAAGAAGACATTCCAGAGGTCAGGATATAAGGAAATAAAGTGAAGTTATAGTAGAAAGATAAGGGAGGTTGTTTACAGTGACAATTCCATATGCCATACCTTTATTTATAAGTTGCACAACATAGAATGACTTCCTCACTACTGTAGGCACAGGATGGTCAAAGGCTAGATTACTGTCTATGTGTGTCCCAAAGTCTCTGATTACAGGGTGATCTCTTAGGGATCTGTTGTCAGCATGAGTTACAAGGGGTAGATGACTTCCTAAAAGATACTATTATACATTTCTTGGCATTTAATTTTAATCCATAACTTTAGAAGAGTCTGCATATATATATATATACATATATATATATATATATATACATATATATATATATATATATATATATATATATATATATATATATATATACATACAGGGTTCCTATTACATGATTGCAGACGCAGACTGTCGAATGCGTCTTGATCAAACCTAAAAGAACAAAATAGCAAAATATTGAAGTGGCTTTTCAGCGAATTCTTTCCCTGGGAAAGAATTTGCTTGGCCGCTTTCGTTACTTTGCCGTTTTTGGCACTGTAGTGCGATCTTGCAGTTGGTATATTTAAGTGGGGGGGGGGGGTTATGTAATCTTTTAAAGTTTTTTGCTTTTTTTTTATTTTGGAACAGCGATTTTTTTCCCTTGGAAAAAATCGCTGTTCTGAGGTTTCAACGTTGTAGCTTTCGCTTACTTTGGGTTGATTAATTATCATTTGCTTTTGTAAGCGTGCGATAATATAATATAGACCCTATATACATATATAAAATACAGAAATATATGAATGCCTTGAAGTCTGCAGTGTGGAATTACTGGCACAGACACTTTGCAAATACCCTTGGAGTAGCTAATAACCCAAAGGTTACAACAGACAACTGATACTAAGATCCAAGTGCAAATAATATTTTGAAACTCCTGAATTGCTTACAGATTGGGATATGTTGATAGGCATCCTTTAGGTCCAGAGTTACTTGTAAATGAGCGAAAGAATAAGGGTTAACAAGATTAGAAGAGATAGCATCTTGAAAGCTGGTACTCTTATACAGAGGTTGGGAAAAGAAGGATCCAGTACTGATCTCCATGTCTCGTCTTCCTTTGGAACTAGAAAGAGATGAAAGTAAAAGTCTTTACCTCACTGCTCTGCAGCCACATTTATTATGACCCCCCCCCCCCCCCCCACACACACACACACACATATACACACACAGACAACATGTCATCTACAGCTTGGGGAACAAGACAGATTCAGATTTCATACAAAAAGAGTGAGGTATGCAGGACACACTATTGCATGGCACTTTGCAGAATACAGTGAATAGATGCAGCATGCACAGTATGACCCTCCTGTAGCTTTAAAGTTCTTTGAGAAAAAGTAAGATTTCAGGTCACACTATTCCCTACCTCCAAAATGCAGTACATTGATACAATGAGAAAAAGAAACCCACTGGAAAGGAGGAAGGGATTCCCACTATCTGTACTCCAGCTGGATCACTCTCAGGTCCCAAATGTCTGAGATCTTCTGATTCCACAGAAGAAAATGAAGGTGTTAACTCCTGGAGAATTTAAAGGACTGCCAGATGGGAGGAGTTGGGAAGAGAAAGAAACAACCGTCATTCAGATTTTTGGACTGCCCCTAATTCTGGAAAGCTGACCATTTCTTGACAGAGATTTCCTGCCACAGTCTATTGAAGTTCTTTTTATATTTTCCTTGCTGAGGTTTTCTGATTTTTTTTTTTTGGCAAAGAGCCCTGAATTGAAGGAATATCCTTCTTAAAACTGGAAAAGGGGTGCTAAAAAATTTTGAGAAACCCCATCCAATCACTTTCCCTGCTCAAACATTTTGGATATATCAGCTTAAGAAAGACCAAAAAGAATTACTTTTTCAAGGGGACAATTACGAGTTTTGGACTTCACATGTTCAGAAAGATTTTGAGAGCACAACCAACCAAATGTGCAGCCCCATAAAAAGCATGTTCAGCATCATAACAAACACCCAACAGAGTGTTTGCTAACTTGGGAAGCAGACCCACTGACGGAATTTAAAGAAGCTTTGAAATCAGAAACAGACAAATTGCAGGATTAAAAGATCCTTGTGTTTTTAAAATTAACCAACAAAAACCTAAGCATGTGAGCTTGGTAGAGTAAAACTCTACAAGCCAAGGTAGAGGAGGAATACACTTTTTGCCACATTTCTAAAAGGCTTTTCCATCCTTATCAAAAGAAATACCATAAGCCTTAGCATAACGTTTAGCACAAGAAAAATTATATTCAAAAATTACTGCATGATCTGCTTTAGGATTAGTCATCAGATATTTGACAGGCTGACGGATGTTACAACATTTTTAGGATATCTGGATATAGGAGCTCAAGTGTCAGGCATACTGCCAGCTAGTTAAGAAAACATACAATGGAACCGCTAAAACTGGAGGAATTTCCGTCCACTCCCACTGAAAGTATTTTGACATTGTGTTAACAGTGTCAGAAAAGGAGAAAGATTCTAAAGGGAAATCTGAAAAGAATTTTGTTCACAGTCAGAATGTTCACAGGCAGAAAGATTAAATAAATAAACATATTCTCCTTCCTATGCCTCTCCGTCTGACAAGCATTCAGAGTCAGAATGGGAAGAAACCCTCTTTCATTTTTTGTCAGAAAGAAAAGAAGAAACAGACTTTAACATGTTAAAAGCAGGCAATATATTTTAGTGAGTCCCAGTAAATTTTATTTATTTATTTATTATTTGTTTACTAGTGTCTGCAGCCACATTTATTATGACCCCAATCCCCCCCCACACACACACACACACACTTTAACATAGACTGGGGCACCTGTTCCTCAGAATCCCCAACCACCCATATTAACCTGCATGCGTTTACACAAATCATATCCACCCCTACCAGGATAGGTAAACCCAACCAAAAAGAAAGTATACTTGACTGGGTACTCATAAACAGTCACCCCCAACTGTACACCTCTGGTACTCTCCTTAATGGCCTAAGCGATCACCTTCTCACATATGTAATTAAGCACAAAACCATTAATTCCCAACAACCCTTACTCAGAAAGGTTAGAAACAATAAAAACTTTGACCCTGCCAAATTCCAACAAGAACTAAACTCATGTAATTGGTCTATTCTAAAACACTTCCCTTTGGAGGAAGCAGTAGCATACTTTAACAACAAATTCCTTGAGATCCTTGATTTGCATGCACCTGTTCGTTCAATGAGAACCAAGGCAAAAACTGCACCATGGCTTTCTATAGAGTCTAAACTCAAAATTACCCTTAGAAACAAAGCATGGGCTTTATGGCGTTCTTCTAAAGACCCTCAAGATCACATTAAATACAGGCAATCCAGGAACAAAACCAAAAAATCAATTTTACAAGACAAAAAACAATACTACTGTAATTTACAGACAGTAAATCAAAATAACCCTCAGAAGTTTTGGGCAGGTTTAAATAATCTATTACATCCTGGACAAACTTCAACCCCAATCCCTGCTGCTACTATTGATAAAACCCCTGAAGATGTTTCTGATAGTTTTAACCAATTCTTTACTGAGACAATTCAAGCCCTAGCTAGCCAACTACCTCCTAGCTCCCCTGGTCCTGAAAGTAGCACCCCTAGAAACCTACTCGCGTTCAGCTTCGAACCAGTTGCCACTTCACTTATCCGCACCGATGATCAAAAATTAAAACCCACTACACTTTCTGCTGATCAACTCTCTGCCGAGTACCTACAAAAATCAGCTGATGCTATTGCTTACCCCATCTCAATACTAATCAATCGAACCATAGTAGAAGCTAAAATTTCCACCATCTGGAAAATATCCTATGTAATCCCACTTAACAAAGGCGGCAGTTCTACTGAATTCTCCAATTATAGGCCAATAGCTACACTCTCTCCACTTGCAAAGATTATGGAAAAATGTATTCATAGACAGCTCATGCACCACCTAATCCAAAATCGCCTTATGGCAGACGCTCAGCATGGCTTCCATCCTCATCACAGCACTACTTCAGCCCTCCTAGCCTTTACTAACACCATAAACCATAATCGCAACAATAATTATATATCCTCAGCCCTCTTTTTGGATCTTTCCAAGGCATTCGATAGGGTTGATCACCAACTTTTAATCCACACCCTGCAAACATTCTGTCTAGATACTGGAGCCCTCCAATGGTTTCAATCCTAACTGAATGGTCGACAGCAGGCTGTCCTCTGGCAGAACAAACTCTCTAACCTTCTACCTAACACCCTTGGAGTACCACAAGGCTCTATACTAGGGCCCTTGCTGTTCTCCATCTTCATTAACGACCTTTATACTGTCATCCCAAAAGTCAGCTGTATTCAATATGCTGATGACTCTACTCTGATTTGCTCAGCCACATCTCCAGTAGAGTTATGGTCAGCTACCCAGACCACCTTTAATACAATAGAAAACTGGCTTTTTGAACATCATCTGATCCTAAATCCCAAAAAAACTAAAATGCTGTTATTTTCTCCAACATGTAGGTCTACCGCTTTCACCTTTACCATAAAATCAAATGACGGCACAATAATCTCCCCTGACCCATCTACAAAACTATTAGGTGTCATCACAGACAATAATCTAAAATTTGACCTACATGTTAACCAAACTATCAAAACCATCAATAAAAAACTAGGGTCACTTTACAGAATAAAAGCCTTCCTAACCCCTCCAGCTAAAATTGCCATAGCTCGCTCTCACCTTCTTTCAACCCTTCTGTATGCATCCCCTCTACTCTCGAATTTAAACAAGACTGTCCTTAACAAACTCTCAATTTGCTACAACCACATTGCCAGGTATGCCACTGGGCTGCCTTTTAGGACACATCATTGCATCAATCTAAATCAGCTTGAGTGGCTTGAACTACCCAGCCTAATCCAGTATAACCAACTGATTATGGCCTATAAAATCCTCTATAATCCGGACAATACTCCTGCACTTAAAAATATTATCACCCCCTATAACAATCCTAGACTGCTTTGATCCTCTAACAAACTACTAATTCAGACTAGCAAAATGAATAACACAGCTGGTGATTCTCTCTTTGCAAACTCTGTAAGTAGATCCTGGAACTCTCTTCCGGCTGATATTACCTTACTTTCCACCTTAGGTCAATTTAAAACTAGACTCAAACAACATTTGTCACTTAACTGGCTATGTCAATGTATCAAGCCTGGCTAACTCTTTCTAGAATGTGTAAAAATCTGTTAACCAGTTTACTGTGTAATTTAATTTAATCCTGACTTGTGCTCAGGATTAACTGTAACCTGTGGAACTTGTTTAACTTGCTTACTTATGTAATCTCTGTAAATAGTCTGTTTGTAGCCTCCACTGAAAATGGACCTGGTCCAGTCGGAATTTCCCGGTTAACAAATGTAAAATAAATAAATAAATAAATAAATAATGGTGGTATTATGTAATGCTGTATCTGCTTACCCTTGGAGCTTTTCTCCCCGGGCCTCCGCTGAAAATGGACATGCATCCAGTTGGACTATCCCAGTCAACAAATGTAAAATAAAAATAAAATAAAATAAATAAAATTGTTTACCGAAAAAGTCCAACTGGACACATGTCCTTTTTCATCAGCGACCCGGGGAAAAAAACTCCACATAAACATACAGCACAACAATACTAGAATATAGATGACTACACAGAGTAATATAAGTAGTAGATAGAGTTTAAACAACCCATACCCTATTAGCTACTGTCAAGGGAAAATGGGGCAGAAAAAGCAACATTCTTAAGTTTTTTGTTTCCTTTCCTTTCCCTAGGAAAATCACATAAAAGAAACTTACTGATACTAGGGGCATTAGCCTGGACTGGAGATTAGGCACCTTAACTTGGCTATGCGGATAATTGGAACTGCTCACTCTCCCAGGCATGACAAGAATGACTGTCCCTTGGCTGGTGAGGATGACTTAGCTGTACAGGACGTGGCTGAAACCTGGTCCATGGTTGTTGGGTTGGGTGTTATAACAGAGGGACCATGTGGATAGGATGGATGGTATGAGAAACTGACTTTGTCCACTCCAGAGTCAGCAGTCCACAGCTGAGGCATCAAAAGAACCAGTACTACTCCCAGCTCCTTACCCAACTTTTTTTTTTCTTGCAAACAGGCAGGGGAAGAACAGAGGAGACCAGAGATTTCTCCATGTTCAAGCTGAAAAAGAATTCTAAACACCAGGTAGTGGAAAGAGTAAGCATTAATAACTTTTTTGACGGATTTTTTTATTCCAAAAAACAACTATACTAAGCACTAAATGTTATACTAATTATACACTTTTAAACAGGACCAAAGTACTTAAATCTAATACAAAATAATGACAGATGTTATTCCACTAATTAGATATAAACAAGGGGCCCTTGTTGGTCAAAGATTAAAAAAAAAAAAAAAAAAAACTCTAAAACAAGAAATTACAGTTTCTTTCATAAACTAAAGTTTTCATTGAAAAACAGTTAAGTGGAAAGTATTATTCTTCTGAAGGATACTCATCTGCCCAGTTTGAAAGAACTCTAGCTGACCGTCAGCTTTACCAAGGCAGTAACATGAACTTACTTCAGCAGTCAGAAAAGTTCTGAAGCTTTTGGCACCCTAACTGCCCCTTCTATATGGGTCTCCATAGCTCTCAACCTCTTAGTCTAAGAAATCTGGCCAAAGCCTAAAATAATGGGGGGTGGGGGTTATAAAGGCAAAAAATAGGGACAGATTTTAACTATAGGTCTTATAAACTTAGGAAGTTGTTAGAATAACAAGTGTTATTTTAGCATACATTTTTCTGAGGGATGTGAAGTCTGAAACTCAAATATGTCATGTCATATATGTCATTATATAGTGAATTCAATCCTCAGAGATTTGCCAGAAAATCACAAAGTTTATGCAGGAAAAATTTAAAATATGAGGTAAAAATCTGGATATTCAGTGAAAATCTGGACAGTTGAGAGGTATGTGGGTCTCCTTGAACCTCCCTATAATTAGGGTGGATGGAAGGTGCCCTAAAGCTTTACGAAGCTGGCCAGTGGTCATAGCCTAGGCAAGATATAACCCATTTAGCTTTGGGTTCTACAACAGTAATCATTATTTTGAACATTTGTACATTATGTGGAAAGTGATAAAAGTGAATTCACAAATGAATTTTTAAAGTGGATTTAACAAGTATACCTGAAAGTATAAAGCAAATTAAAGAGGAATGCTCAGTGGATTCCCACTGAAATGACACATAAGCACCTGACCTCATCTTTACAGTTTCTTGCATTGTTTAGCCTCTGGCTCATTATGAAGGAAAAAACATATACTGAACTGGCATGGAAAACATTCACAATAAATGATTACATAGAATCACTTAGAGAGACCTACAATGCAGTGCCATGGTGTTTCATCTTGTCAGGATACAGAGACAGTGGTACTATTATTAGGATTTATCCTATAAATACAAAAAAAAATTACATTGAAATAATGACCTTGCAGGTGGCATGCTTAGGATATAATACCTGAAAAATGACTATACCAGTACTACATAAACTGAGGTAAGCTCATCACAAAAAACATAAGGGCTAATAAATAAGATTGCTTGCAAAGGCTAGCTAGCATTTCCTGAAAAAGTATAAATAATATATTCATTTATTTTTATTTACCCTTTGTTTAAATGTTAGTCCCACTAGATCAGCAGCCTCTACTCAGGGGAGAACCAAGGTGATGTTTACACCGGCTTTACAGTTGGCCTGTGCACCAGGAAACTGCCACACTTTTTCAAAAACTGTTGTGAGATCTCTTCCATCCACCAACTCAAGCAGATGAGTGCCCTGATTAACATCTTACCAGAAAGACAGCACACTCAGGAATACAGCACCACTTAATGCTGCATTCCAGTTTTAGTAGTGGAAAATGAATCCAATCACCTGTAGTAAGACTAGAACTCAAAGCCTTATGATCTTCCAGAACCAAAGGCTATGTGCTACCTATTGCGTTGCAGGCACAATAAAGCATAAACCAAAACATCTTAGATTTTATATAATTTAGTACCTACTGCACATTTTTGCTTGATATTATAATGCTTTTAATGTACCACTATGCCATTTATACTATATGCATGTTTACACACAGCACATATATACGAGTAATTTTTACACACACAGAGCACTCATATATGATCACTAAAAACATGATTTGGCAAATGAAAATCAATGTCATTTTGATGTTCACAGGTTCATTGGAGGTTACTCAGCTAATGTCGCTAAGGCCTTTACAAACCTAGCGATGTAATACCCACGTTCCTTAACTGACCATTGCTAAATGGCTCCGTAACTGACCATTATTAACTGGTTTGATTGTTTGCAGAGTGACTCTATGATCAGCACCGATTGCCCTTGTCCATGAGAGACACAGGTGCCACCACTGGAGTGAATTTATGATCTCCTACCTAGTTGTCCAGGTTGCTCTTAAATAGGGTCATTGGGGAGCTCTGCTTAATGTGAATTGGGAGTTTACTCCAGAGTAGTGGCAGTCTCTGGGAGACATATCTGTTTCTCCAGCATGTTTTGTTTAAGTCACAGGCTAGGTTGAGCTCTATGGAGTGAGTGACTCTTGTCCCATTTGATTTGCGGATGTGCAGCATTTCCATTAGGGCAGGGTCAAAGACTGCTCTGTAGGCTAGGCAAAGATTGCATCTCAGCAGCTGTAGGACAGAGTATAGTGAAAGGGCTTTCAGTCTTTCCATGTAGGTCATGTTTTGGAGTCCCTGAATTCTCTTGGTCAGGAACCTCTGGGTCACTGCAGCTGTGGAAGGTGTCTGGTGAGGTAGCCTCTGGCCCATTATGAAGGAAAAAACATATACTGAACTGGCATGCAAAAAATTCACAGTATATGATTAGACAGAATCACTTAGAGAGACCTAGAATGCAAAACGGAGCTTTGTACTCTATTAGTGGTCTGATGAGGGTGGAGTACAAAGGAGTTATACCATCCTTTGTCTTGAATGCGATGCCTTTACTTATGAGGTGTGCAATGTAAAAGTCTTTCCTTACCATTATGGACACATGGTGATCAAAGTTTAGACTGCTATCAACTTATGTTCTAAGTCACACACTACTCGGTTCAAGTTTAGGGGGGGTGCTGCCTATATTGTAATTTGCAGGGGCTACCTCTTTGCCAAGGGGACAATGATGCACTTTTTTGCATTTAGTTTTAATCCATGGCTTTGGCACCATTTATTTGTCTGTGCTAACTCCTCCTGTAATATGCTAATATCTTTAGGGGACTCAATGACTGCTCCCAGTTTGCAGTCATATGTGAACTTGGTAAGCCACAGGCTATCTACTTTCGCCTGGACTTCCAAGAAATAGATTCCAAACAGTAGAGGGCCCAGAGCAGAACCCTGTGGTACTCCACTGGTAACTTTTCTCCTAGTGGAGATGGAATCACCAACTCTGACACTATGGGTTCTGTTGGTGAGCCAGCTGGCTACCCATCTAGTGACATAAGAGTTAATCCCCAGCTGGAAGAGTTTCTTGATAACACTAAAGAGGGTGATTGTGTCAAAAGCCTTGGCTAAGTCAGAATAGGTGGTAAGTACCTCTTTGTCTTCATCCTGTGTTTTGGTGACATTCTTGAAGAAGTCCATCAGGATTTGTAAGCATGATCTGCCCTTAACGAAGCCAAACTGGGTCGGGTCAAGAGTTTGAAGGTTGCCTATGTCCTTGTTGATAAGGTCTATGCTGATTCTTTCCATGGCCTTGCAGATAAAGCTGGTTAGGCTTATGAGTCTATAGTTCCCAGGGTCTGTTGATGGACCCCCTTTGTGCAAAGGGATTACAGTTTCTCTTCTCCACTCTGCTGGAACAAAGCCAGTGCTCTGGCTATGATTAAAGAGAGTGCAAAGTGAATCTGCTAGGTCATATTTTAGGTTGTTTAGTGAGCAGCCTAGGATGTTATCTGGTGCCATAGAGGCCAGTGGTTTGGACTTGGAGAGAGCAGATATGACCTGCTCATTGGAGATACTGGGAAGAGGACAGGTGTCTGGTATGCTTTGGAGTATGGCTGGTGGGGACAGGGGGGTAAAGTTTCTGCCAAATCTGTCAGCTAACAGGTTGGCAATTTCCTCATGGTCAGTGTGAATGGTACCATCCACTTTAAGTTTGGCACATAGCTGGGTATTTTCTTTTAGATTTTAGATGTAGCTAAAGAATGCCTTATGATTGCCTTTAGATAGGGAAGCTAATTTAGCCTCATAACTAGATTTAGAGGACTTTACCAGATATGTGATTTTCTTGTTCAAGATGTGGAGGATATTCTTTCTCTGCTAAGTTCCCTCTTGTTCTTAGATATCAGCTTCTTCCCTTAGTTATACTTGGTCCACCAGGGTGGCTTGCTTTTATGGAATGACTTGGTTTTGATCTTGTCAGGTACAGCAGAGTCAATGCAGTTGTTTAAGTGTTTATGCAGGACGTTTCTGTACTCCTCTACATAGGAGTCATTGTTGGTTTTGTTAGTAAGGGGTTTGGAACTTTTCAAACCATCACTTAGTAGGCTATAATTTGCTTTGGAGAAGTTTCCCGTTTTTATTTCTCCCGTGGAGGTGTCAAGTATGCTCGTTACTTTGAACAAGAAATATTTATGGTCTGACCTTACCAGAGAGGTCAGAACACAGGGGGTAGTGTCATGGTCTCCCATATTGGTGACTACCCTTGTGGGGGTTCAGACTAACTGTTCTAGAGCATTTGAATTAAAAAAGTCCTGGAAACTCATGGCAATCGATCTTGTGCTCATTTATGTTGCCTAGTCGCTAGAAGGATAGTTTAAAACTCACATGACCAAGGCGTTTGGCTGTACAGTGAATGACTCAAGCAAGTCCGGGTAGGTGGTGTGCTTCTCTTGGTTCATGGTGGAGGACCTGTAGGTAGCAATGATGAGGTAAGGTGTTTTACATATAGTTATTCGGACCTGGAGAGTTGTACAGTTTAACCAGTCTTGCGGTGTATTTGGATTTAATGAAGATGGATACGCCTCCACCTTTGTTTCTTTCCTGCTCGTTTTTAGGTCTGAACATGTGGAAGGCACTGTAGTCTTGCACAGCTGGGGTGCTCTCTGTGGCTTTGACCCAAGTCTTGGTGACTGCACAGATGTCAGCATCTTACAAGGTGAGGAGAGCTTCCAGGAAGTGCATTTTCCTGTTTAGACTCCTAGCATTAAGCAGCATGTAGTTGTCTGTAGTGGATTTTTTTATGTCAGAAGTTTTGTTGTTTTGGTATTGCTGAAAAAAGGTACTATGGGGGAAGCAAGCATCTTTACTAGTATTCAAAAGCCTAGAGGAGACAGGTGAAGACCATCTTTGGCAAACCAGGGTTGTTTGTCGACCACGTCTTTCCAGGTTGCCAGATACTGGATCTCCATAAACCAACACCAAAAACCAAGCCAATTGTTGAAGTCAATCATTTTTTGTTTATATTGTGGCATCATCCTGGGTGAAGGTAGAATGCTGCTTAGGGTTAGGGTCATACCTGCCTGGACACATGATATTTCATTCATAAATCTCTTCATATAGTCTAGAGATGCATGTCTCAAGTCATTCACCCCAACATGTACTATGAAAGAGTCATAATGGTAATTGTTGTTGAGTGGCATGAGTGCATGTGTGATTTGACTGATCCTGGCACCCGATAGGCAGCTGACTGTGACCTTCTCCTTGTCCAGCCTAGTGAGGGGGGAGCATCTGTGTGTCTCACTATGGAATCTCCTATGATCAGGACATTTGGTTCTGAGGTGTTCTGCCTTAGGGACTTATTCGCTGAGACACTGGTATGTGTGTTATTGCTGATAGATTTCGGCCATGCTCTATGTGTGAGCTATTTGCACTTGGGAGGCCTCTGGTCTTTTGCTAGTCTCTTAGTGAGTACCTCCTCATATGTGGGTTTATGTGTCCTGACTTTATCTTATGTGAGAGGAGAGGTATGTGTGCTGACAACCTGTTTGATGTCTTGTTTATTGTTACATGATAGGACTAATTCCAGTTTTATAGTATAGTTACATCTCTTACATACTGTATTTGTTTGCTGTATGAGCAAATGGTTGTCAGTATACATAAGACAATTACTACATTGCCTCAATATGCCCATGTCAATCAGGTTGGTTGGGGAAATGCTGGGAAACCGAATGTCCACTGTAGCAGATTAAACCATAAGTACTGTTAGGGGATGGACAAGTTAGATGAGCTTTTGCTATAAGGTTAGCAAGGGGACATATTCTATTGAGGATTAGGGATTAAAAAGGGTAACAATGCTACTCAGTGCTTAGCTGAGTTGCTTGCAGTGCATCAGAGAAGCCTGGGAGGGTTCCACTTACTGTTCTCTAGGAAAAAAGTTGTATTTAGGCATTGTTCTGATTTTATTTTCTGATACTATACTAAACAGCAGTTAAATGGCACTGTAACATAATGCAAAAAAGAAATTTATTTAAACCATTTAAAATAACCTTTGTAATAATTTAAATAACTGAATAATTAACCTTTGTAATAATTGAAATAACTGAATAATTCATTGTATGGCACTTAAGTGACACATACTGCACATTTTGATTTGCTTATACTATGGTATTAAGGAGGGAAGGGGGGCTTGATTAAAAGAATGAGTTTAATGCTTTTATTCTTAACAGAACCACTCTCTGTAACCACTCCCTTGCTCCAAATAACCCAATTATCTATAAATAATAAATGTTTTCAGTACTTTTCATTATACTCAACTAGGATCGCTTGTTTGTGTGTTTCAATAAAGGATATTACATGTTTAACTCAACTGTGGACTACCACCTATTTTATTAATTTGTAGTAGTATATTGCTCAGACACAGCTCCACGTGGTCCTGTTGAGTCTTCCTGGCTACAGAGAACTGAAAAAAAGTGACTGCTTTCCTGATTAAGTATCCTGCTGTTTTTTATATTTGTTTTACCTTCTACTGCTTACCTAGAGCAAGCTTTAACTGTTTTCATAGTTATTTACTGCATTTTTTATTATCTGCACTTAAAAGTACATTTTAGTCAAAATTAGTCTAATTCAAGTCGAAAAGTGTTTGTTTGCTGTTTAATTTAATTGTTTGGCTGCCCACTAAAGTGTGCTAGCCTGTACTACTGACTTATTGCCTTTTCTGCATTTCTGTGTTTCTATTTAAAAACAAAAAAATATATATATTCCTTGTTTTCCTGCCTCTCCTAAACTAGTTAGACCAGTTTACAGGCCTTGCTGTATCCTGGGCTGTGTTGTAGTTCCTGTGTTGTCCATTGCCTTACTTGGATAGAAGGAAGTTTCTTAGCTCACCAGTGGGAGTGGGGAGCCTTGAATAGCCTACCTGTCCTTGAGGGAAGTGACCTCAGCACAAGAAGCTGTAGTAATTGGTCATTTTGGACCATTTCTAGCTCTTTTGAAGTTCCCTGGTTAAAATCTGCCTCTGGCATTTTTTGAAGCCATATTGCTCAGACACAGCTCCACGTGGTCCTGTTGAGTCTTCCTGGCTACAGAGAACTGAAAAAGCGACTGCTTTCCTGATTAAGTATCCTGCTGTTTTTTTATATTTGTTTTACCTTCTACTGCTTACCTAGAGCAAGCTTTAACTGTTTTCATAGTTATTTACTGCATTTTTTATTATCTGCACTTAAAAGTACATTTTAGTCGAAATTAGTCTAATTCAAGTCGAAAAGTGTTTGTTTGCTGTTTAATTTAATTGTTTGGCTGCCCACTAAAGTGTGCTAGCCTGTACTACTGACTTATTGCCTTTTCTGCATTTAGCGCGGAGTTGCCACTAGAGCACCATCGGGCAGCGCCGGTTAAACAAGGTTAAACTATTTCTGGCTCCGTAAAGTCTACTATAGCAATAACCCATGCCTGGGTGTGGGTAATGCTAAATTTACCCACGGTTGGCGTGGTTTGGTCCCGAGGGCGAAGCCCGAGGGACCAAACAAAGCCAACCGTGGGTAAATTTAGCATTACCCACACCCAGAAGTGGGTTATTGCTATTATACCATGACATTATTTAAGAAAAGAAACTATTACTTTTCTTAAATAATGGCATAGTATAATGCCTGTTTACTGCCCTTCCGCCTGCGCAGTACATCACAGCTGTGGGCAAAAGCAACGGAGAAAGCAAGATCTCCGTTGCTTTTTTTTAGTGTTTCGCTATGTTAAATGAGTTTAACATAGCGAGACAATTTTAAAATAAGCAACGGAGATGTCCGTTGCTTATTTTAAAACTGCCTTGCAATGTTAAACTCATTTAACATAACAAAACACTAAAAAAAAAGCAACGGAGATCTTGCTTTCTCCGTTTTTAACTGTCGCTATGTTAAGTGGGTTTAACATAGCGAGACAGCTTTAAAATAAGCAACGGAGATCTCCGTTGCTTATTTTAAAGCTGTCTCGCTATGTTAAACCCATTTAACATAGCGAGACAGTGTTTTAAAAAAACGAGTTATACTAATGGAAAAAAGTCCGGGCGACCGGACCTTTTTCCATTAGTATAACTCGATTTACAACGGGCACGCTGGCCAATCAGCGTGCACGTTTTGGGGTGGTCATGGTATAATCTTCATTTTTTCCCTTAGAACTGCTCTACTTGTAATCTAAACAGTCTAGTCTCTATCTGTAAAGCTCAGCACTTGTTCCTAAAGCATTTTTTTAATCAGGTAAAGCACTTCTATATTATACAAAGTACTTCACTAGCTTAAAACCCCCTTGAGTACCCACTTCCCTATAGGTCCTTTCTGACTCAGTTACACAGCAAACTTTTTCATTTCTTCTAGCATGCCAAAGGGTCAGTTGCTAGCGTCCTCTCCTGCTCAGCTGGTGAATCTGGGAATATTGAGGCAATGTTACAATTGCCTCATGTACACAGACAACCCTCTCCTCTTCCCACAAAACACAAATACATGCGAGAGATGCAACTATATAGCCAAACTGGAGGCTGAGCTCTCTCAACTCAGGACTGGCAAAACCAGACAGGAGGAGAAGGTAACCACACACACCATAAACCCAGTCTCACATAGAACTATCACAACTACAAATCAAACACATAAACACACAAAGACATACTCGGAGGCACTGATCAAAAATCTACCAAAACAGCAGAGGCCTCCAAAGCAGACACCCAAACAACTGCCACCTCATGACATAACACAAGCAACACATAGATCACAAAGTCAGTGTGCAAATCAGTCACAGCCCGTAAGGCCAAACACAATGCCAGACACACTTGTCATAGGTGACTCCATAGTCAGACACACTGACTGAACAAGGAGAGGGTCACAGTAAGCTGCCTGTCGGGCGCTAGAATCCGCCACATAACACAAGCACTCAGGTCACTCTACAGCAAGTACAAGTATGACTCAGTCATTGTCCATGCCGGTGTGAATGAACTGAGACGTACCTCCCTGGACTACATGAAAAGAGACACAAAGGAGCTCTCAGATTATGTAGCCCAGGCTGGTATGACCCTGACCCTGAGCAGTATCCTACCTTCACCAAGAATGATGCCACAATACAGAGACAAAATGATCAGTTTTAATAATTGGCTTAATTTCTGGTGTCATTCTAAGGGGATCCAATGTCTCTGCCTGGAATGACATGCTTGACAAGCCACACTGCTTCGCAAGGGACGGCTTGCACCTGTCACCCCTGGGTTTCCGGATATTGGCAAAGGCTCTTGCCACCACCATAGTGCCTTTTTTAGACAAGGCTCAAATTCTAAACCCACCGCCCTAGAAAACAATAATGGAAAAAAACTAAGGGTAATGCTGCTCAATGCCAGAAGTCTAAATCTCAAGATGCATGCCCTCGAAGCCCTCCTCAGTATGGAGAACATCGATGTCTGTGCTGTGACTGAAACCTGGTTCAAGGCTCCTGAGAGCACCCCGGCACTATCAGGTTTTACCTCATATCATGCGTTCCGGCCCCAATACCCAGACCGTACCACAAAAGGAGGGGGTGTATCCATATTCATCAAGGATACCCACACCTCCAGGCTGGTGGCAACTCACAAAGCATCAGAGACCATTCAGGTGCAATTAACCATAGGCAAAACTGCTCTACAGTTTGTAGCATGTTACAGGCCACCCTCTCAAACTTAGGAACCCCACACAGCCTTCCTGAAGACACTGGAGAGTATAAATGTCTCTCCAAACACCATCATATTGGGTGACTTCAACTACCCAAACATAGACTGGGAACATTACTCAAGCCCCAATACCCTAGCCCAAAGGTTCCTGGAGTTCATAAACTCAAATGCTATGGAACAACTTGTCACCATTCCCACAAGAGGTGAAAATATACTAGACCTAATCATCACAAACATGTGGACAAAATGCTCCACACCGGAAGTATATCCCTCATTGGTGAGATCAGACCATAAACTAATCTCACTGAAGATCCACATCCGCCCCCACCCCAACAAAAAAACCACAGTGAAGAACTTCTCAAAAGCCAACTTCACACTTCTTAAGACTGGTGTGGTATCCTTCAAGGCCCCTGAGCCATTGGAAACCACAACCCACACTGCTGAATCCCTTACAAATGCTTTCTACGAGCACCTCCAGGATTGCATGGATCAAGCAATCCCAAATAAAATCAAGACCCTTTCCACCAAAGGCAAGCGCCCAATCTGGTGGACCCCAGCCATAAACAAACTTTACAACAAGAGGAGAAAGCTACTACAAGATAGAGCAAAATCCCTAAAAGGGAAGACATCTCTGATCAATACTAGTAAAAAACTACGATCACTCATAAAATCATCGAAGTGCAACTTTGAGAGAAAAATCGCCAAGGACTCAAAAGATAATCATAAGGCCTTCTTTCGCTATGTTAGAAATCTGGGTGGAAACTCCCAGATATGCTCAGAATTAGTCCAAAATGATACAAAAATCAGTGAACCCACAGACATTGCAAACATACTGGCAGACAGGTTCAGTGAAAATCCCCCCCCCCTCAAAAGGAGAAATATCTATCCCAGCAGAGTGTAGCCTCCCAATCATCTCAAATGCCCAGGTGAGAGCTGCTCTCTCTAAAGCTAAAAACACAGCATCAATGGGACCGGATGGTGTCCCCGGCTGTGTGCTACATGAACTCAATGAGGAACTAAACCCACACATAAGGCTGCTGTTTAATCTTAGCCTTACCACAGGATACGTACCCACAGAGTGGCGTACGGCAACTGTGGTCCCACTCCACAAAGGCGATGCTTCTACGGACCCTGGTAATTACTGCCCCATAAGCTTAACAAGCCTGGTCTGCAAAGCTATGGAGAGGATCATAATGGAACTCATAAATAAAGACATAGGGGACCTACAGACATTGGATCCTACCCAATTTTGCTTTGCCAAGGGCAGATCATGCCTCTTGAACTTGGTCGACTTTTTTGAAACAGTCACCAAGGCCATTGATGAGGGTAAGGCAGTTCACACAGCCTACCTTGACCTTGCAAAAGCTTTTGACACAATACCCCACTCGGGTATCATAGAAAAGCTCACCAGCTTAAATGTAAACTAATATGTCACAAGATGGGTTGCAAACTAGCTCAAGGACAGAACCCACAGGGTTAGAGTTGCTGGTGCCATGTCAGACTCCAAGCCGGTCACAAGAGGTGTCCCACAGGGCTCAGTCCTGGCCCCCCTCTTGTTTGGCATCTACTTTTCAGAAGTGCAGGCAAACATAGGAGGATTGTGGCTGACAAAGTTTGCAGATGACTGCAAACTGGGCGCCATAGTTGAAAATCCATCAGACACAGATATCCTTCAGAGAGGTCTCATAGAAACTGATAACTGGTACCAGAGCCATGGCCTTAAGCTAAACGCCAAAAAATGTATAATCATACCCTTTGGTAAAAACAAGGTAACCCCAAGTTACCACATAGGTGGCAATCCATTAAGCACAGAAGAGGTTATCAGGGACCTGGGGACCCAAGTTGACAGTAACCTTTCTTTTGACACTCACATTGCCAAAGTGTTTAGGAGGACCTTCTACATTGCCCACCTGATTATGAAGGAATTCACATCCAGATCAAGGGAGGTCATTGTTCCCCTGTACTCTTCACTTATCAGACCAATGATTGAGTACAATGCCCCATTCGGAATGTATCTTACCCGACACCTGCAGCAACTGGAAAGACCCCAAAAGTTCCTCACCAAAAGGATAAAGGGGCTCAAAAATATGCCATATGCTGCCCGACTGAAGAAACTCCAGCTCTATTCAGTCGCATACCGTCTGCTCAGAGGTGACCTGTGCCTGACATACAAGGCCATGTCCAACCCAGAATTAATGGACATGCTCCTCCTCAAAAAATCCAAATCCACCAGAGCCACAAGAGCAAGAGACTTAAACCTCAACACGGATATAAATAGGACGTGCTGGAGGGACAGATTCATTACCCAGAGACTCCCTATGCTGTGGAACAGAATCCCGGTCCATGTGAGCCAGAGCACCTCGCTGGCTCTGTTCAAGAGGAATCTTGACCAGTGGATGGGAAATCTTAGGTTTACCCCGGGGATCATCTCTGTATCACTGCTGGACAGGGGCACGGCAAACTAATGGGTATAGTACTCTTCAACCTAAGGGGTGGTGAAAGCCACACAACTCTGGCTAGGCTTATAAATGCCCTAGGGCAGATAGCCTAGTATGAACCTATGAACCTATGAACCTATGTAAAGTTAAATTTTTATTAGTGAACTAGGTGCATAACATATTTCAATGACTGAACTTCACACCTTCCACACTGCAAAGTTTCTGCTTTGTTTGTTTTTGACTCAGTATAGGTTGCATACTGGGTTTTCTGAGACTTCGAGGGATACTATGGATTTTTTTTTTTGCAGTTGTACACTGTGAGGTCTTCATGATGTTTTATATGTATATTGGTCCCCTTGGACTGCAGTGTGTGTGTGTGTTTTTTTCCACCATTCGGACTTTAACATGGAAAATGGCAGACTATTGGGTTTGCTGGCAGCACCTACCTGGGAGGAGAATGATGATGACAGGATTAATCTAGGAAACAGTAATGGTGAGGAAGTTCATAACAACCAGAACTGAGAAAAACACACTTTATAATAGCAAAGCTTTTGGATAAAATCCTTCCTCAATACTAATACAAACAAATCTAAAAACCAAATGGTTTAAATACAGGTCACTAAAGTCACATGACCAGCAGTCCAAAAATCATGTGACCACAAGTATTTAAAACAAATCATTAAAATTAGAAAAATTAGAAACATTAGAAAAAACATAACATTATCGCAACCTAGTATGTTGCAATTTAACAAGAACAGGTTTCAAGGTAATCATATTATTTAAACCTGGAAAATGGTCAGAGTTAAACCTAAGAATCCATTCATACTCTTTTAATTCAAGTAAATTACCACTATCACCACCTCTGGCAGGAGGCCATATTACATCAATAACTCTAAAGGAGAATCTATGTTCAATACCTGAATCAACTATGTGCTTATACAAGGCATTACTGTCAATGGCCCTTCTAATCTCCGATTTGTGTTCAATGATGTGTTCTTTTAGCTTTCTAGTGGTCCAAACAACCACAATATCAGAACAGCAGGAACAATTCAAACAGCCATACTTGCTGGGCTTAGTGGTAAAAGTCTTCTCTACAGGCCTGAAAAAATCTTTGTAACATAACATATTCTTCAAGGACTTCATATTTATATATGAGAAAAAAGGCCTGTCACCAAGAATGTCTTTAATCTCACTAGAGGCCATTAGTACAACCCAATTCCTCTGTATTATTTGTTTTACAAAACAAGTCAAGGTATTATAACTAGTAAGATACCTAGTGCATACTTTTGAACATTCTAGGTTAACAGAACCAACATCATCCCCAAGAAAAATCGGCTTCAATATTGTCTTCCTATTAACTAAAACTTTATTTTTTAAATCTAAAACTAGTTTAGAATCATAACCACTATCCAGAAACTCTTTGGACATCTCATCCAACTGTAAATTAAATGTAGCATCATCAGTATTTAATCTACTAACTCTATTAAACTGTGAAGTAACAATCCCCTTACAGACATGTGGGGCATGCATGCTGGAATAATTAATGTATCTATCAGAGTTTATCTCCTTTTTGTGAATACTGGTATGGATAGAACCCTCACGTAGTTGTATCTTAACATCCAAGAAATCTCACTATCAGAGGCATCCATCTTAAATTTCAAGAAACTGGTGGTTGCATTTAAATAATAAACAAATTCATTCAACTGTGAAAGGGAACCTTTCCAAACCATAAAACAATCATCAACGAAACGTTGATAAAAACATATATTACTTACAAAAGAATTATCCAAATTATAAATATAAGCTTTCTCCCATTGGTATAACACCAAGTTTGTTAGCCACAGAAGTACCCATGGCTACACCAGTGAGTTGCAAATATAAGCATTCATCAATCAGAAAAATATTGTTCCTCAAAACTACATCTAGAAGAGAACAAATATTCTCAACAGATCTATTCACAAGAGAAAACTGAGAGATCAAAAATTGTCTGATAGACTCAATACCAAAATCATGCGGTATTACAGTAAAAAGGGATGCTATATCAAGCGTTACAAACAAATACTCACTTTGTCGACAGGAACCACCAATACTATTCAACCAAACACGCAATTTACAAAGGAAATCAGATGTATCTCTTAGCACAGAAGTGCATTTAGGTAAATATAGTTGCAATTGTGTTTGCAAATATATAGATATAGGTTCGGTGATCCACCCCCCCTCCCGATACAATTGGTCTCATGGGGGGGGTTGGTCACCGACTTGTGTATCTTAGGCAGCCCATAGAGACAAGGAATAATTGGACAAGAAACAGTAAAAAAATTAAATAAATCCAGAGTAATATCACCACTAATTTGCAAATCATAGATCACCATATTGACATAACTAATACATTTTTTAACATCTATTGATGTAATACGTTTAAAAGCCTCAACATCATTCAGTAGAACAGAAACTAAAGATATATACTTAGGCCGATCCATAAGGACTACAACCCCACCTTTATCGGCTTGTTTAATCACTAAATCTTTGCTCGCCTGTAGACTTTTGAGCACTTGATACTCATCAAATGTTAAATTAAAGCGAGAAAATCTCAGAATATTGCAGTCAGAATACAACATTCTTAATTCCCTCTCACACAAATCATGAAATGCTGTAACCACAGGCATACTAGAAGGTATAAAGGTACTATGCCATTTACATGAAACTCCATTAACGACAGAGTTACCAAATAAAACCTTTAAATTTACATTTCTAATGAAAATCTTAACGTCTGTGAGTGCAGTCACTAGATCACCCTTTGCTGTAGGAATAAAATTAAGCCCTTTATGTAGTACTGAACAATGAGCAAAGTTAAGTTAAAGGTTGAAAGGTTGAGAATGCCTTTAGTCATTTGCGACTTACTTTGCCCTGCCCTAAAGGGCTCTCATTCTTATGTTTGCCTGGGATAACTGTTTGTCCCATAAACGGTTTCCTTCTTGGAGAGGAACGCTCAGTTACAGCCTCCGGCTGTTCTAGATGAAAGCGTTTGCCAGAGAAATTAAATGTAAGTTGCTGTGCCTTCTTAACCACAGTGGAACGCGAGTTAGCCTCTCCGTCTTGCTTGTCGCTAAGTTCTGACTGAGAGCAAGCATTCGTGGAGTCTAGCGTAGATGTCGCCAAAGTAGGCATATTCACTTGTAAGTGATTCGATGAAGCTGCCAAAGCCGGTTCATGTTGTTGTGCAATATCAACTGTAGTTTCAGAAAAGCCATCAAGAACATCTAAACTTCTCTTATTACTACGTACTGCAGCATTAGGTTTAAAAGTCTGATCATTTTTCGGCCATGAGAAAATATGACCCCTTTGGAAGTCGTTGATATCACACATGAGCTTACGCTTCTTTGTTACTTCCAAACGGTCATCCAATGCTTGTGTTCTGTCAAGTAGCTGCTGATATAACTCACCCATAGACACAAATACAGGCATATCCATTAATTCATTTTCCATATTTAGTATCTCATCTTTAAGTTCCTTCTCGATAGTTGAAAAGAATTCATTCATTAAACTCATGTAATCCATACTTAACTTGATGTTAAGTTGCTGCCACCGCTTCAGGAACTCAGGATAAGTGTTCCCATATGAAGGCATTTTGAGAACTCTCAAGCCACGTGGGACGATGCCTTTATCTAGATATGCAGAAAAGCTAAAACGCTGCCATTGCAAGCGTTTATAAGTACCCACTTTTCTTTCAAAAAGATTCAACTTTTTATGAAAATCTGAAACATTCTCAGATTTCCAATGTTCATCACTTTTCGATGTAGAACAAACCGAAGAGGCAGACAGTAGTAAAGGATTCGTCTCATTCATAAACAGAGACTTGACAGAGTTAACAGTCTTCACCACTTCCATGTTGAATAAATGGATAAAGGACTGCAACACGACCCTTAAACTTGTTCTCAGAAATGCAGCAATCAAATTAGCAAAAGAACAAGCTGCAAGGAAATATGAATAACAACCAGAACTGAGAAAAACACACTTTATAATAGCAAAGCTTTCGGTTGGCTGTTTGAATTGTTCCTGCTGTTCTGATATTGTGGTTGGTTGCAGTGATAAGTTCAAACATCCTATTAGTGGTAAAGTTTATCAGTTTAATTTTTCTACCACTTGTGTTACATCTAATGTGGTGTACTTAGCTAATTGCGCGAAATGTACTGCATTCTATGTGGGTAAGACCACTAGAAAGCTAAAAGAATGCATCATTGAACACAAATCGGAGATTAGAAGGGCCATTGACAGTAATGCCTTGTATAAGCACATAGTTGATTCAGGTATTGAACATAGATTCTCCTTTAGAGTTATTGATGTAATACGGCCTCCTGCCAGAGGTGGTGATAGTAGTAATTTACTTGAATTAAAAGAGTATGAATGGATTCTTAGGTTGAACTCTGACCATTTTCCAGGTTTAAATAATATGATTACCTTGAAACCTGTTCTTGTTAAATTGCAACATAATAGGTTGTGATAATGTTATGTTTTTTCTAATTTTTCTAATTTTTCTAATTTTAATGATTTGTTTTATATACTTGTGGTCACATGATTTTTGGACTGCTGGTCATGTGACTTTAGTGACCTGTATTTAAACCATTTGGTTTTTAGATTTGTTTGTATTAGTATTGAGGACGGATTTTATCCGAAAGCTTTGCTATTATAAAGTGTGTTTTTCTCAGTTCTGGTTGTTATTCATATTTCCTTGCAGCTTGTTCTTTTGCTAATTTGAGGAAGTTCATAACCCAGAAATGAAAAATTCTGACTTTCTATATAAACTAGAAAAAGAACTGAATTATATGAAAGGGCTATTTTGGGAGCAAATTAACTTACAACGAAGTCTAGATAAGAAGTGAATGCATAGAGGGCTGCACCTTAAGAAGCAGCCTATGTGGAATAATATGGATGAAACTCTGATGGCTGAATAGTTCGATACCTTAAATAATGCTAGGTACAACCTCATAAGACTGTTCCTTAAAAATAACCAGGCTAAACAGGAGGCAACTAATCCTGTAATCTCAGAGCTGGAGATGGCTATATTAAATGAGAACCACAAAGACCTTAATGCAAGGTTTGATTCTCTGAGAAAGAGGGTAAAAAGCTTTGAACAATCCATTAAAGAATGTAAACTGAAGAAGATGAAAAGGATCAGGATGACCCTGAGAGATTTGATAGGACAAAAATAAGAATAAAGACAGAGGATTTTTTAACTAAAACAACTATATACATGGTAACAGGAAATTCAACAGAGGCTACAAAAAATACCACCAGCAACCCCTGCAGGTTTTTTGAGAGGGAAATCGAAGCAAAGAACCAGACAGAGGCATGACACAGGTGGAACAAGTTCCCCCAATGCCACCATCTTCACAAATACCCTTGGCTACCAGCACACCTCGGTCCAACAAGGTGCATGGTGTTACCTAGATCATACCAGACCCAGAATCACAGAATGGACTAGAACCATCAAAGAGATATGGTGAAGGAACACCTGAACCAGAACCAACAGATCCAGAACTGACAACACAACCGCTACCAATAGCAGCATCTGGAACACTGAAACCCACACCACCAAAAGGGACATCAGCATCATTACAGACATCAACCACAACACCAACAACAGGATCAATACAGATACCCTTACCAGGCCCAAAGTCAGAGTTCCAGAGGAGGACAATACTACCACAGTCACCAGGAAGACTACCACTACAGTCCTCTGAGACTCCAAAGGGCACAAGCAGAGTTTCAACAATCCCCAACCACAGCCAGAGCACCTCTGGAAGACCACAGAACCAAACAATGGACAGGAGTGATGGAAATTAAGTACTTGGGGGAGCCCAACTATACCACAGGACCCAGAACCAGATGGAGAAACCACCCACGCTATTAACTTATCCTGTTGTGTGGAATCACTCCAAAAAAAAAAAAGAACTTACTGACATTGAGATTAGTGTGCTTTCAAAGGGATTAACTTTTGTTCCCCACTACAGGTCTGACATAGCACAGGTACTGGTTGATTTAAAATCCTATAATGGAAAGTTGAATTTGAAATTCTGTACCATGGCAAACCTGATACCACTGAGAAAAAAATATGCTGAAGAAACAATAAAAAGAACCAGTAATTACTGACCTCTCTTACACCAAACGTTAGCAGCCGTTGAGGTCAAATGTCAATGGACATCAGGAAAGTACTGCAAAAACCAGCACGGAGAAAAGACTACAATCTTAACATAAGTGAGAAAAAAAGCATTGTGAGATAGACAGAGATACGTCTCAATGAGTTATGAAGGCTGCCACAGAGTGGTTACTGCTACTGATACCAGCAGCTATAACCAGAGGATAGGAGAAATGTTGAGTAACACTAACTATTATGAATTTTTAGCTTTAGAAGAGAGTAAAACATCATTCAACAACTGGTACACAGCCTTGACTGCACTTTATGATGACTTTTTTTAACAGATAATTTGTTTGACTGTCTATGGACACTACCCCCCCCCCCCCCCAATTTGCCTAAATTCTTTGGAATCTGGAAACCACATAAAAATAGAGAAAACTCTCCTTACAGGCCAGTGGTTGCAAGCGGGGGTGGGGAGGGGGAGGGGGGTCCCTGACCGAACCTGCTGCCATCTACCTAGATTTTTTTGTTATAACCGCTGGCTGAAAGAACATTTCACACCTAAAAGACTCTAATGATAAGAAAATATAAAACATTACAATTGATGCTAATACCATTTTATTAACAATAGATGTTGAATCATTATGTACTTCCACATAATTATTGTACTGAACAATGGCACACCAGCACAACATGAAAGAACATGTAAACTTTAAGATAAGGTGCTTAGCTACAATTGTTTTACATTTAATGGAAATTACTATAAACAAAAGACTGGTATAACCATGGGAGCACTATGGCACCTAGCCTAGCCTATCCAACATAGCCCTAGGTATGTGGGAGGAGGATTATGTTTTTAACATGCAACATATCACAGTATATCTGCACTTTATTGATGACATCTTTATTGTGTGGAAAGGCGACAGTGCTAAATTAGAAGATTTTATCAACTATCTGAATCAAACCACCAGCTTTCTGCATTTCACCTCTTTCCACAGCCTCACCTCAACAGTCTTCTTAGATATGCAGATTACTAAAGACTTGGACCAAGGTAAAATAGACACAGATCTTTACAGAAAACCTACCTGAGTAAACCTCCACTTACATAATAAGAGTCTCCATCCCACCAGGACAAAATATAACATTGTTAAGTTTTATGTGGGGAAAACGATCAACAGAATTAAAAGAAGGATTTCTGGCCATCTTTCTGAAATTAGAGCTCAGTGCAAGAATAATGCATTGGCTCTGCACCTGCAGCTTCATAAAAAACACACTAGCTTTAAATTTCAAATTATTGATCATGGGGATCTTTTTGGAACTGGAAGGAGACATCCCTATTCTTTTAAAACATGAACTACTGTGGCATCTGAAGCTGAACTCTTATAGAAAACCGGGGCTTAATTATTATTGTTCCATAAAAAACATTCTAGAACTCAGAAAGCTGCCCCACTGTTCAAAAGAATATTAAAAGTCTGACATGGGACTGATTAATGCTGACATTACATGCTAATATTATACATGCTAATACTGTTATAAACAAATATCAAACACTGTAGATATTATACAATGAAAATAACTGACATTGGTGCTATTTTCTGATACTTTTACTAATTTAAACTAAGTGCTTTCTTAGTTAGATGCCACACTTGAATAGATCCCCAGGCCCTTAATGCTCTATTTTTAACATTTTTTCTGTATTTCCACCTTAGCAATTATAGCTATGGTTTTCAGCCCACTTAGGTGTTTGCTTATAGATTTATACAACTGTTCATTAATATTATATGTTCTTTACACATAAACCTGATGAAGTGCCAGAAACATAGCCTCAAACTGAATGCCAAAAAATGCATCATTATCCCTTTTGGGCAGAATGATGTTCTCACACATTATCACATTGATAATAAGGCACTAAGCACGCAATCAGTCATGAGGGACTTGGGCACCCAGGTTGACACCAAACTGACTTTTGATCATTATATTGCCACCATTGTACGGAAAACTTTCTACATGGCCCACCTCATTAGTAAGGGTATCTCATCCACAGACAAGGTGGTCATATCATCCCTGTATTCTTCCCTTATAAGACTCACTATTGAGTACAATGCCCCTTTCAACATGTACCTCACAAAGCATATGCAGCAGCTGGAGAAACCACAGAGGTTCCTCACCTGGCAAATCCAGGGCTTCAAACATCTACCCTACACAGATAGGCTAAAGCCCTGCCCCTCTACTCAGTCTCCTACAGACTCCTCAGAGGTGACCTCTGTCTGGCATACAAAGCAATCGAAGACCCTGATGGGATTGCTGCATATCCACAAGTCAAGCTCCACTCGAGTAACCAGCACGCATGACCTCAACCTTGTCTGTGACATCAATAGAACTTGTTGGCGAGACAGATTTATGTCCCAAAGACTCCGCCTTTTGTGGAATAGACTCCCTCTCCACATAAAGCAGAGTACCTCATTAAACTTTTTAAGCGCAACCTGGATAACTGGATGGGATACAGACAATATACCCCTGGGATTCCACCTGTGTCCTTGCTTGACAATGGCACAGGGTGCTGACTTGTTGGAACATGGGCTAACTTCTTGGCTAAACTTGTAAGGGCCTCAGAGCCAATAGCCTAGTAACTTCCTAGGATCCTATGATCCTAAGTATTTATTTGGTACGAAAGCCATCTTTATTAGAAGTGTTTCAGTTTATAAGTTACTAATATTCATACTGAGAGATGTCTAGTGGTAGATCTTTTTATTAGTTAATTAGTTAGTCATTTTGTTAGTGAGTTGGTTTCTTAATTAATAAAGTATGAATTAGTAGGTTAGCCTTAATAAACTGTTCTTAAATATTTTAATTTGTCTCTAGCTTTTTAGTTTCATTTTAAAGTAGCACAGTCTCAGTTTACATTATGGTGTTAAAGGGAAAGGGGGACTAAGTTAAAGGAATGAACTCAGTCTTAGACTACGTACTATTTTATTATTCTGTAGTTGTTGTGTCTTTCGGCTTTTCCCAGTTAGGGGTCGCCACAGCAGAACTCCGGTCCGCTAATGATTGGCAGTATATTTTTACGTGCCGAGTTGCCAGCCCTGATGCACAACCTTCAATGAAGGTACGCCCAATCACGCATATCTCCACACAGAAGACGCTTTAGCTGAAAATCGAACAGGACAACATGTTACTGTGAGACGACAACTCTACCGCAGCACCACCACCGCATAATGACAGTCTCTGTTAGTATAGATTATCAAATACAACAAAAGGAAAACCACATGACAAAACAGCAAAGCATATTTGTCATTACGACATAGGAAACCCATATTGCATATTCTTTTTTTTTTTTTTTTGACTCTTTGCCCCTGCTGCTTGTTGATCAACAGCCCTTCATAGTCATTTTGACCATTTGTTTTGCATTTATAACAGAAATGGCAGTCATATAGCCAGTAGCTTCAGAAAGAGTATCAAAATAATTACAAATGAATCAAGGGGCAAAAAACATTAGGGGCTGGGGGAGAAAAATGTATGAGCCTTCTACAGAAAAAGATGATAAGGCAGGTCGTTGATTAAATAATTCTACATAGTAGTCACAAAAGACAAAAATGGAGCTTAGTCAAAACCAGACAGATGAAGTATTTAGGGTAAGAGGTGGAGCGGCTACCAATACTTTCAGGCATGAAGAGGTCAGGAAAGAACTTTAAAAACTAAGGGCATACAGGGCAATGTGAGGTAATGAAATTCACCCTTTCAGATGGTAACCTAGTAATACCATCAGTCATTTTTTATGACAAATAATGGGTAGGATGCCTTGTGCCTAGAAGGCAATCATCCTCCAAACAATTGGAGCAGGACAGAAGATGGGTGCTATCAACCAGTCAGTTTGACCTCAAGTGCAGAGAAAATTATGGGATTGAGACAAACTAATCTTAGAATATCTAGAAGATTCTATGGTGCAGGCTGAAGACAACATATTGAGAATAATGTGTGT
The DNA here is from genome assembly GCF_019279795.1 of Protopterus annectens. Lineage (NCBI taxonomy): Eukaryota > Metazoa > Chordata > Ceratodontiformes > Protopteridae > Protopterus > Protopterus annectens. The sequence continues at coordinate 1,346,910,714 of NC_056729.1, read as the reverse complement.
GTCCTACTCAGATTCTTAGTGAGGCACTTAGAATAGTACAAATTAGACAGATTTGGAGCAAGTCCAAGGGTAGCAACTTATGTAAAAATACCAACTAGATAACAAGGCAGAGTTGGCTACACTGAACAGTATTCACATAATCAATCAGTAACACGTGGTGCACTAATAAGGGTCAGCATTCTGGAAGTCCTTATGTTATTTATTTGTATGTTTTTTTGACCTGTAAAGTCTCTGCAAGTAACCTTGCAGTAGGCTTGCTTTTTTCTGCTGATGAGAAAGTTACAGAGCATGTCCGATACATGACAAACAAGTTTTACAATGTGGTTGATAGAAATGAAGGTCTATAAAATGTAAGAAGAGATTTAGTTAACTACAGGAAAGGTGTAAGCCACATTTTTTAATTAAAAAAAAAAAAAAAAACGTGAAAAGCATGACAAAGAAGATTTGTACATTACAGAACATCAGCATTGCAAGAGGAGAAATGTGCAAAAGAACCTGGAGATAATTACAGGAGATTACTTAAGACTAAGTATGTAAAGTGAAAGAACACCAGAATGTGACATACAGAAAGAATTAACCTCACCAGTAGAATGCAAGGGGTCATCATTAGGAGTTATTACTCCTGATTATATATAGTTATTAGACTGCCTCCACATCTCTATATGCATTTCAGAAAACTTCATCGCTGTAAACAGGATAAAGGAAGTTCAAAGGAGGGCAGTACGTGGCTTGTAATCTGTCCCATTTACACTGATAGCTCACTTCTGACTCCTACAGCAACTTGGAACACATACACAAACTGAATATAACACAACAGCCACACAAAATAGACTAAGCGACCTCAGTGTGTACAATCTGCAGGAAAGAAGGCAGACAGGTGCCATGCCAGAAGTTTCTTCATATCTTAGGGGAAGTTATTAACCCAAGTTAAGTATCGGCAATCAAAGAAAAGTACAAGATCAAGAAGACACAGTTTAAGAATTCAAGATGATGTACCACCATCTGACTTATCATTTCTGATCAAAATCCTTAGAAACAACCACCTTATTCAAATACCTGTGCTCTGTCCAGATCAAAACTTAAACATCCAGCTACACAGTCATTACACCAAAGCAAAACAAAGAAAAATATTTTCAGGTCATAGACTATCTCACACTTTTTTGGTCTCCATTAGGAAGAAAAAAGAGAGGAAAAAACAAACTTATAAGAAAAACCCTTCTTTACAAACGGCTACCAATAAAATATGTTGCTTCATTTCTCTAGCCACTGCTCCATTCTCAAAAAAGCAAACTGGCTGTCAATCCAGAATAGAGAATAACTGCTGTTTGGCTCCCTTCTATTCAAAGAACTAAAACCAAGTGTCCTTCTCTTATTTATTTTTATTTTATTTTTATTTTACATTTGTTAACCGGGAAAGTCCGACTGGATACATGTCCATTTTCAGCGGAGGCCCGGGGAGAAAAGCTCCAAATATACATAAACATGTGTAATTACAGTGAAATTCTTATTTTGTATTCTAACATAGATATTTGTTTAGATATTTGTTTAGTGCTATATACACACAATTACATGTTTTTCTGAAGTACAGACAGGAAATGGATGGAAGTTAATAGGCAAGGAGGAAATAGCTGGAGATAACATCTGAGAAGAGGAAAGAATTAGCCTTAAGGTCGTTGAGGAGATCGATAGAGATTATATCTGAAAAGGGGAAACACATAGCTTTAAGGTGGCTAACATACATGCTGTCAACCTCATTTCAAATCTTACCAGCAGGTGAGAGACAAATTAATTCTGACCATTTTAAGGATCAGAGTTTTATACTTGTAGCTAGGTTCTCATATACAGTTTCCGTTTGAGTAGGGTTAGTCAGGGTTTGTGCATGGACAAATCCAGGCCATTTTTAAGTATTTCTTTAGGGATATTTTGAATTGGGGTAAGGAGGACAGAGTAGCAAGTTTAGCAAGAAGTAAGTTCCAGTTTTTACCAGCAGAGTAGGAGAATAGTGATTCACCAGCTGAGTTGTGAGCTTTAGTAGTTTGTACTATTATTCTGTTGGAAGAGCGGAGGGCTGTTAGGTTACTGTACGGAGTGATAACATTTTTCAGTATGGGTGTACTGTTTGGATGAAAGAGAATTTTGTGAACGACTATAAGTTGGTAATATTGAAGTTGATATGTTAGTTCTAGCCAGTCTAGGGATTGAAGGTTTAGGCAGTGATGGGTTCTATAAGCTGAACCTGTAGCACATCTGGCTATATTATTGTAGCAGCTAGTATGCTTGAGGTTTGATTTGCTTAGGTTTATGAAGATGGATGAGGTGTAAAGAAGGGTTGATAGCAGGTGTGTCCAGGCAATAACAGCTCTGACAGCGGGGGTTAGGAATTGTTTAATCCTGTATAAAGAGACTAGTTTCTTATTAACTGTTTTGATAGTTTTGTCTATGTGAGCATCAAACTTTAGGATGTTGTCAATGATTACCCCTAGTAGCTTAGTACAAGATTCCTGTGAAATTATGGTGCCATTGTTAGATGTTATGGTGAGAGGTGGTGAGGAGACTTTGCGAGTAGGGGAGAAGAGTAATAGTTTGGTTTTATTTGGGTTTAATGGTAGTCGGTGACTAGTGAGCCAGTTCTCTACTTTACTGAAAGTAATTTGGGTTAAGGATTATAAGTCTGTGGGTGAGGTGGCAGAGCAAATTAGTGTGGAGTCATCTGCATACTGAATACATATTGCATGTGGGATGAATTTGTGCAGGTCATTAATGAATATGGAGAATAGGAGGGGACCCAATATAGATCCTTGGGGGACTCCAAGGGTGACTGGTAATAGGGGGGGGGGTAGGTTATCTTTCCATAGCTTAAAGTGTAGCTATCATTCTAAGTCTTTTGGATTAAGCACTTGGGCTTCAGACCAGTTGTTATACATTAGAAAGGTTTGTGGCATGCACTGTGGTGGCAGGACAGGTAGCTTTCATCCTTCTAAGTTGGGAACTGCTGATTGAGAGCCCAGTGTCTGTTATTCTTAAAGTGTATTAGTTCTGGTTTATGTTATTAAACCCAAATAAAACCAAACTATTACTCTTCTCCCCTACTCGCAAACTCTCCTCACCACCTCTCACCATAACATCTAACAATGGCACCATAATTTCATAGGAACCTTGTACTAAGCTACTAGGGGTAATCATTGACAACATCCTAAAGTTTGATGCTCACATAGACAAAACTATCAAAGTGCCTATTTAAGTGGTACAGTGTGAAATATTTTCTGCTTAAAAACCTCAGCTTTGGCCGGCTAAGGACTTGCTGTATTCAACTGGACATATAAGAGAATTTAAGTACCTTTATCTGCCCTTTTTTTTTCAAAAAAATACAGTATTTAAATTGATTTTAACTGTGTGGAAGGAATATTAACTGAACTGGAAGTTAGTCAGTGTTTGCTGAACTTTGTTATTTGCTAGTAATTACAGGTGTGGGGGTAGTCACATTCTTTGATTTCCTGTCCTTGCCTATTTAAGTGGTACAGTGTGAAATATTTTCTGCTTAAAAATCTCAGCTTTGGCTGGCTAAGGACTTGCTGTATTCAACTGGATGTATAAGAGAATTTAAGTACCTTTATCTGCTCTTTTTTTTTTTCAAAAAAATACAGTATTTCAATTGATTTTAACTGTGTGGAAGGAATATTAACTGAACTGGAAGTTTTGACTCTGCTCTTCAGTTAGTCCCACCCATCCTCCCTGTTTTTGTTTTGGTGTTAATCTTAGTGGCCTTGCAACTGCCCGCCCCTCTTGTAAATTTGTGTTTGGATACTCCTTCTGGGCCCATCTCATTTGCTCACTCAACTGAGTGCAGTGAGATCATATTCTGATTTCAGGCACTCCTACTGTGTACAAAGAGAGCATCTGGGAAACAGAAAAAAAAAATAATCTTGTTTCCTGCCTTTCATGTTAAGTGGTATAGACTATTTGTAGGCTTCTGAGCCCCCAAGCCCTTCTGTGTTGGAGGGAAGCCTTCTAGCTTATTTTTTTTTCTTATAACTAGCCAGTTTTCTAGTTTCAGCACTCAAATCTGTTTCTTTGATCTCAGCACTTATTCAAAAAAAAAAAAAAAAAAATTTCATCTGCTATTACTGTACTTGTGTTTCTACCTACTTTTTTTACTTTTGCATCATCTTAAAAGTACTCAATTGTATTTATTACTGCTTGGTGTAACTCATTCTAAGCCTTTTGGTTTAAACACTTGGACTTCGGACCAGTTGTTTTTCACTGGGAGGGTTTGTGGTCTGCACTGTTGTGGCAGAACAGGTAGCTTACATCCTTCTAGGTTGGGAACTGCTGATTTGAGGGCTCAGTGTCTGTTATTCTAAAAGTGTATTAATTCTGGTTTAAGCACTTGGGCTTTCAGGCAAGTTATTTTACATTAAGAGGGTTCGTGGTCTGCACTCTTGTGGGAGGAGAGGCTGGACTCTGCCCTTCTGAGCTGGGAATTTCTGGTTAAAGGCTTATAGTGCATGCATATCTGAACTGCTTCTTACTGAAGTTGGTGCGCCTTGTTTGCTGTGGAATAGACTGGATTCGGGCCTGCTGGATCTAGCTTTGTCTGTGTAACTTGAGCACTAATCCAGGCATTCTCTAAAGTATTCAATTGTATTTATTACTGCTTGGTAGTAACTTGATTAAAATGTAGCTATCATTCTAAGTCTTTTGGATTAAGCACTTGGGCTTCAGACCAGTTGTTATACATTAGGAAGGTTTGTGGCATGCACTGTGGTGGCAGGACAGGTAGCTTTCATCCTTCTAAGTTGGGAACTGCTGATTGAGAGCCCAGTGTCTGTTATTATATGTTGATTTAGATTAGTACTAGGCTAACTGCCCTTGCAAGCCATTTTAAGCCTATTCTTAAAGTGTATTAGTTCTGGTTTAAGCACTTGGGCCTCAGGCCAGTTATTTTACATTAAGAAGGTTTGTGGTCTGCACTCTTGTGGGAGAAGAGGCTGGACTCTGCCCTTCTGAGCTGGGAATTTCTGGTTAAAGGTTTATAGTGCCTGAATATTTGAACTGTATCTTACTGAAATTGGTACACCTTGTTTGCTCTAGCATAGACTAGATCCAGGCCTGCTGAATCTAGCTTTGTTTATATGCTTGTTGTTTGTACGCTTGTTATTTCCCTGGAACACTAATTCCACCTAATACGCAGCTTCTCAGCACCTCTGTGGATCACTAGTGATATCTGCATTGCTTACTGTACTTATTTCCTTGTTTCACTTGAAAGAAAGTTACTGTTTGTCGTTTTTGCATTTAAGTTACCTGTAACACATTGCACTTAAGTTACCTGGCACTTGCTCACTAAAGCAATTATATAAGTCAGCACTAAAAATTAAAAGCACTACACCCTCACTCCCCAGTGGCCCTGGTTTTCAATTATTAAGGAATTCCCAATATTATTCTAGCATGTCCAAAGGTGAGCTGTCAATCTCCTCTCCGGTCCAGCTGGTGATTCTGGGAATCTTGAGGCAATGTTACAACTGCCTCATGCACACAGACAACCCTCTCCTCCTCCCAACAAATTCCAACACATGTGAGAGATGCAACCATATAGCCAAACTGGAGGCTAAGCTCTCTCAACTCAGTACTGGCATAACCAGTCAGGAGGAGAAGGAAACCACACTCACTACAATTCCAGTCTCACACAGACCTACCACGACAGCAAACCAAACACATAATCACACAAAAACATACTCGGAGGCTCTAAATAAAAATCTGCCGAAGCAGCAGAGACCTCCAAAGCAGACACCCAAGCAGCCGCTACCCCAAAACAAAACACGTGCAACACATATCTCACAAAGCCAGTGTGCCAAACAGTCACAGCCCTTAAGACTAAACAACACACCTGATACACTTGTAATAGGTGACTATCATCAGGCACACTGACGTCCCGCTCACCAGGCTGAACAAGGAGAGGGTCATGGTGAGCAGCCTGTCGGGCACTAGGATCCGCCACATAACACAAGCACTCAGGTCACTCCAAGGCAAGAACAAATATGACTCAGTCATTGTCCATGCTGGTGTGAATGACCTGAGACGTACCTCCCTGGACTACATGAAAAGAGACATAAAGGAGCTCTCTGAGCATGTAGCCCAAGCCGGTATGACCCTGACCTTGAGTAGCATCTTACCCTCACCAAGAATGATGCCACAGTATGAAGACAAGATGATCAATTTCAACAATTGGCTTAAGTACTGGTGTTATTCAAAGGGGATCCAATGCCTGTCAGCTTGGGATGATATGCTCGACAAGCCATGGTGCTTCGCTAGGGACGGCTTGCACCTGTCACCCCTGGGCTTTCGGATATTGGCAAAGGCTCTTGCTACCCCCATAGTGCCTTTTTTGGGCAAGGCTCAAAAGACAAACCCACCTCCATAGGTATCACAAGGGATAAGAAACTAAGAGTAATGCTACTCAACGCCAGAAGTCTAAACCTCAAGATGCATGCACTCAAAACTCTCCTTAGCATGGAAAACATCGATATCTGTGCAGTAACAGAAACCTGGTTCAGGGCTCCCGAGAGCACCCCAGCACTACCAGGTTATACCTCATACCATGCTTTTCGGCCCCAAAACTTGGACCGAACCACAAAAGGAGGGGGAGTATCGATATTCATCAAAGATACCCACACCTCCAGGTTGGTGGCAAAGCACGAAGCATCAGAGACTATCCATGTGCAACTAACAGTGGGTAGAACTGCCTTCCAGTTTATAGCCTGCTACAGACCACCATGCTAAACCCAGGAACCCCACTCGGCCTTCCTGAGAACACTAGAAAATATGAAGGTCTCTCCAAACACCATTATATTGGGCGACTTCAACTACCCAAACATAGACTGGGAGCATTACTCTAGCTCCAACACCCTAGCCCAAAGGTTCCTAGAATTTATAAACTTAAATGCTATGGAACAACTTGTTACCACTCCCACAAGAGGGGAAAACATACTGGACCTGATCATCACCAACATGGGGACTCTATGCTCCAGACCAGAAGTGTATCCCTCACTGGTAAGATCAGACCATAAACTAATCTCACTGGATATTCACATCCCAATCCCACCCCCTGCCCAGAAAACCACAGTGAAAAACTTCTCTAAAGCAAATTTCACACTCCTCAAAACTGAGGTGGAATCCTTCAAAGCCCCCGGGCCTGTGGAAAATACGGCCCAGACCGCAGAATCCTTTATAAAAGCATTCTATGAACACCTTCAGGAATGCATGGATCATGCGATCCCAAATAAAACCAAGACCCAATCCTCCAAAGGCAGACGTCCTGTCTGGTGGACCCCGGCCATAAACAAACTATACAATAGAAGGAGGAAGCTACTAAATGACAGAGAAAAATCCCAAAAAGGGAAGGCATCACTGATCAGTATTAGCAAAAAACTACGGGCACACATAAAATTGTCTAAGGCCAGCTTCGAGAGAAAAATTGCACAGGACACTAAGGATAATCACAAGGCTTTCTTTAGTTATGTTAGGAACCTGGGTGGTAATTCCTAGATATGCTCAGAATTAGTCCAAAATGACAAAAAATACACCAAACCCACAGACATTGCCAACATCCTAGCTGACAGGTTCAGCGCAAACTCCCCCTCCCCACCAAAAGGGCAAATATCTATCCCAGCAGAGTGCTGCCCCCCTGACATCTCAGATGCTCAGGTAAGAGCCACCCTCTCCAAAGCAAAAAACACAGCATCAATGGGACCAGACGGTGTCCCGGGCTGTGTCCTACATGAGCTCCAAGAAGAGCTAAACCCAAACATAAAACTACTGTTCAATCTCAGCCTTACTACAGGATATGTGCCCAAAGAGTGGCGTACAGCAACAGTGGTCCCTCTCCATAAAGGTGGTGCCTCAACGGATCCTGGAAACTATTGCCCCATAAGCCTGACTAGCTTGGTCTGCAAAGCTATGGAAAGGATCATCATGGACCTCATAAATAAAGATATTGGGGACCTACAAACACTGGATCCTACCCAGTTCGGCTTTGTTAAGGGCAGATCCTGCCTCTTAAACCTGGTTGATTTCTTTGAAACAGTCACCAAGGCCATTGATGACGGGAAGGTGGTCCACACAGCCTACCTGGACCTCGCAAAAGCCTTCAATACAATACCCCACTTGGGCATTATAGATAAGCTCACCAGCTTAAATATAAACCCCTATGACACTAGATGGATTGCAAATTGGCTCAAGGACAGAACCCACATGGTTAGAATTGCTGGAGCCATGTCAGACTCCAAACCAGTTACAAGTGGTGTCCCACAAGGCTCAGTCCTGGGACCTCTCTTGTTCGGTATATATTTCTCGGAGGTACAGGCCAACACGGAAGGACTATGGCTGACCAAGTTCGCAGATGACTGCAAACTGGGCGCCATAATCGACTCTCCAGCCGACACAAGCATCCTCCAAAAGGGCCTCATAGAAACAGACAACTGGTGCCAGAGCCATGGCCTCAAGCTAAATGCCAAAAAGTGTATAGTCATCCCCTCTGGCAAAAACAAAGTGCACACAAATTACCACATAGGTGGTAATCCATTAAGTACAGAAGTAATTAGGAACCTGGGGACCCAAGTTGATAGCAATCTCTCATTTGACAACCACGTGGCCAAAGTGGTTAGAAAAACATTTTATATAGCCCACCTAATCATGAAGGGATTCACATCTAGATCAGGGGACGTCATCGTGCCTCTTTACTCATCCCTCATCAGGCCCATAATTGAGTACAATGCCCCTTTTGGGATGTACCTTACCAGACACCTGCAGCAACTGGAAAGACCCGAAAAGTACCTCACCAAGAGGATCAAAGGGCTCAAACAGATGCCAAATGCTGCCCGGTTAAAGAAACTCCAGCTCTACTCAGTGGCATACCGCCTGTTCAGAGGCGATCTGTGCCTGATGTATAAAGCCATGTCCAACCCGGAATTAATGTACATGCTGCACCTCAGAAAATCCAAATCCCATCGAGCTATGCGCTCGAGAGACTTGAACCTCAGCACTGAAATAAATAGGACATGCTGGAGGGACAGATTCATAACCCAGAGGCTCCTTTCACTTTGGAATAAAATCCCAGTCCAGGTTAGGCACAGTCCCTCATTGACTCTCTTCAAGAGGAATCTTGATGAGTGGATGGGAGATCGTAGGTTTACCCCGGGTATCACTTCTGTGTCACTGTTAGACAGAGGCACAGTATACTAACCTCAAAAAAGGGCATAGCAAAATAAATTTAAAATGGGTGGCGAAAGCCAAACACATTCTGGCTAGGCTTATAAATGCCCTAGGGCAGATAGCCTAGTATGAACCTATGAACCTATAGTACAGCTTGTTGTCTGGCACTCAGGTAAGAATAAAACCAGCTAATTGCTAGGTTGTCTATAGAGAGTGATTTTAGTGTGTCTAGAAGTAGTTGGTGATTTACCATGTCAAATCCCTTGGATAGGTCTAGAAAGAGAGCTGAGGAGAGCTTGTTGTCATTACGGTTTTGATTTATTGTGTGAGAGAAGGAGAGAAGGTCTGAGGTAGTACTATGGGAAGATCTAAATCCATGCTGGGAGGGGGCTAGGAGATTGTTCTGATTCAGGTAGGCTAGAAATTGCTTATGGATGCATTTTTCCATTATTTTAGCAAGGGGAGATAGGATGGCAATAGGTCTATAGTTTGAGAGTTCAGTGGAATGTCCCCCTTTGTGAAGAGGAATAATGTGTGAAATTTTCCAGATGGAGGGGATGTAAGATTTGAGAATAGTACGATTGATTAAAATTGAAATTGGATATGCTATTTCATTAGCAGCTTTTTGGAGAACCTCTGCGGGTAGTAGGTCTGCTGAAAGGGTGGTGGGTTTCAGATTTTTAAGTAGGGACTTAATAAATGATGTAGGTACTGGATCAAACTTGAAGGGGATTTTACTTTCTTGTTGGGGTATGGTAGTACTTGAGGTAATGGGAGATAGTTGGTTGGCTAGGGATTGCACGGTTTCTATAAAGAAAGTGTTAAAGGTATTTGCAACAATTTTAGGAGGCTGTTGTAGGGTAGCTAAGGGGGTAAGGGGTTGATGATTTACCTGGGTGGAGGAGTCTATTTAAGCCTGTCCAGAACTTTTGTGGTTGATTTTGGTGCTTCTGTTGCAGATTATAGTAGTATTTTTTGTCTAAGACAGGATAATGGACTTATCTTATCTAACAGAAGATTCACAAAGAAGGAAAAAAAATCTACAACTTTAGCTCTCCACCCAACCATGTCCTCTTCTCCACAAGGAATTGTAGCAATCCCAGTTTCTCCATTTTAGGCCAAAACTCTGGGAAACCTATAACACCAACCATAAGAGATTCAACTAGTCTTCTAACGTCCAGGAAAAAATACAAACAGAATGGCACTGCTCTTCCAAGAATAACATAACCTAAGTTCCTTTAAGTTCCTATAACACCAACTACCTTCTATGAAAACTGCTTAAAACAAAGCAACTATACCTATCTCAACTTCTGACACTTATTACATTCCTCACCCTACCCTTTTCCTACTCTCTTCATCTCCTTCTTCTGAAAAATCCACCCCAACTAAGTTGTTACATAAGTAGGACCTGGAATTTGTTGGATAAGTAACAGGCATACTAGATTGGCAATGTAGTTTTTATGCTCTCAACATACATGTCTAAGTTCATCTGTGTTTTGTCTTCCAATGGGATAAAGTTCAGTGTTCTTCGTCAATGAAAAAAATACCCCTTCATCAGAAAATTGCTACTCTATTATTTATGGGGATATTAGCCTTGAGTAACTATCAAACTGCTTCTCTGCATTTACGTCATTCCGCATCAAGCTGTGTTACAGGAAGTAATTTCAAATCCTGTCTGGGCTTTTATGAAGAAGATAAATTACAACAGTCTCTGTTTTTCAAATACATATTAACAAATGTCCCTTCATCCTGTTTCTTTCTTTGTACCAAGATAAAATAGTTTGGTTCATGTTTTATAGTTTTAGATCATTTTCAGCAAAAAGCACCTCTTACTTTTGCATCCTTCTCTATCTCTGTCTCTGTCTCTCTCTCTCTCCTTACTAAGGTCATCAGACCTACTGACATCAGACTAACCCTAGACTCTCTTTAACATATTTAATTCTCTTCTTCCTGTTCTAAATGTCTTTTTCCCTCCAGCAGATGAATACATCCTGTTCTACTTAGCTAATTAAACCTGACCTCTAGGCTAAAAAAATACAATTCAAATAAGTGTTCTGAAAATCAGTTGCTTTTAACCTTAGATGGTGTGACTGTTTAAAAATCTTCACTCTCAAGCTATTACCGTGTCCACACACTTTAACTTATCTCTAATGATTGAGTTCCTTCCCTTTTTTCATACTCCTCTAGCCCCTCTTCTTACTTTCTATGTTTTCCTGACTCACCAACTTTTTTTCTACAGCAAACAAAATACTACAAAATCTTCAAAATAAAGATCACCTGGTTTAAAATCCTTCATTCCTTGCTTTTTCAGGATCTGCACCCCCCCACCACCACCACCCTGCATAAATTTCACTAGCTGCTAGCATCTTTCCAGACCATTCAGTCTACTATCTTAGCAGGGTTTGGGCAGGGCAGAGGCAAAGTATTCTGACACTAAGCCAGAGTGCCTCACCTGTTAACTGGATGCTCATTTCACTACAGTACTTTTTAATTAGGGAAAAGTTTTAAACTAGTCACTGACCACACATATAAAAGTTGTTGTTTGTCTTTTTCGGCTTTTCCTGGTTAGGGTTCGCCACAGTGGAACTCCGGTCCACTAATGATTGGCAGGAGAATTTTATGGTGCAGAGTAGCCAGCTCGACGCCCAACCTTCAGCGAAGACACGCCCATTCATGCATGTCTTTCGGAGGCCACTCAACCACGGGGAGGACATGCAGACTCCACACAGAAGGCACTCCAGCCGAGAATCGAACAGGAGAACCTCTTGTGAGGCAACAACGCTACTGCTGTACCACCGCGGCTTACACCACACATATAAAAGTAATGGTTAAATAAACAAATAGATGTCAACAATAAATTGGGCAGGTGAACTTTGTCACTGCAACACCTTTAAGTTCACTTACCTGCTGCAAAGACTGCTAATGGAAATGGGTTATCTAGGTATTTAATGGTTAAATAAACAAATAGATGTCAACAATAAATTAGGCAGGTGAACTCTGTCAATACAACACCTTTAAGTTCACATACCTGTTGCAAAGACTGCCAATGGAAATGAGTTATCCAGGTATTGTAAGCCATTCTGAATTGAAAACAACTTAGGGTTATATGCTGGGAGGTGGATCACTGTGTCATACTGGATGCTTCTGATCATTTCATCATCAAAGTCTGATTGTGTCTTCTGTCCTCTTGTAATAGTGGTTTTTGTATAAAAATACTGACTTCTTATAAGATTTGCTATGTAAATGGGTACTTATGCACTAGGAAATATAACTTACGCTTGTGATACTGTCTCAGTTGGAAGAGTATACCAGACATTAAGGTAAAGCATGCAACAACAGACACTGATTGGAATCATACCTCTCAACTGTCCCTGATTTTCAGGGATGTCCCTGATTCTGACTCAAATTTTAGCTCTGTCCCTCTTAATCCCTCCTAAAACTAGTGACTTTTGGAGGAAAGGTAATGAATTACACTTAATGAATAATGACAATAATTAAAAGTTAGACTGCTTTTACTTCAGAAAATGTATTAATTCATATGCTCTAATTCTGTCAATGTTTCAAGTTAATAGCACTAATATTTTAAAAGTGTCCCTGACTGTCCCTGATTTTCTTCTTGACTTGTCCCTGATTCTGTTGAAATTTGTCCCTGACTGGTTGAGAGGTCTGACTGGAATCAAGTCTTTTAATCATGTTAACAGAGAGTGTGGTAATCCCAGCAGGACACAGATGTTTTTCTCCTAGTGCAGAGGGAGTACATTTTGGAGGAGATATTTTCCTCTAAGTTCAGAGGGAGTATTGCTTGGAAAAGATGGTTGCCTCTCATTACAAATGATAACATTTTACCAGAATTAAAGATTCTTGTTTGCAAGCTTGAGAATTTGCTGTAGGAAGCATGAGTGAGGAGTATTAACAAAGATACATGAAGAGCAAATGAAGGCATATTTGGACTATGACAAAGACTGTGTCAGCATTTATAACGGAGGTGGAAACGTGCATGATATACAATACTTAGTGTTTCCATGCTACAATGTTAAGTTTTGATTTGTCTCTGTAAATAAAGTGCACTGAATTTAACAGCTCTGCCTCCAGTGTGCTTTACCCATTACTCACTCATTCTCTCTCTCTCTCTATAGATAGATAGATAGATAGATGTATGTGTGTGTGTGTGTGTGTGTGTGTGTGTGTGTGTGTGTGTGTGTGTGTGTGTGTGTGTGTATATACATACAAATTTGTTAAATGGATACATGGACTCAAACACACACACACACACACACACACACACACACACACACACACACACACACTTGTTTCTGATAGTGTGTTTGTGTGTGCATGTAAGTGACAGAGACTATCATGTCAATGTCCCTTTCTTTCTATGTATCTCTCCTAACTCCTGATATCTGAGGACCATAAAAGTAGAATGCAACATGAGAGAAATTCAGAGGCATCATTAGTGCTTAGTTGAGAGTTTTTGTTGGCTTGAGAGCACAGTGCAATACATAATTCACTGGTTCTACAGTGGCTGATCAGCACACCTGAGTTTCCAACTACAATACAAGCAGACTCCTTAGCAGGCTCACACTCTCCCACATAATTAGTTGCAGGTACTACAATGCTGCGCCTGCCAAGTGGTAGGACTCTTATGTTTGGATTCCACCAAGACTCTCACCCAGGGAGAGGTGAGCTGATGTTGGCTGCTAAATCCTTTCCTGATAGGCTCTTTCAAGATCTGGGCAGAGATCTGAGCCTAACCTCAGATATAGTCAATAATAAAGTTTCTGATCTGCACAGCCTAAAAAGGTAAACCTTTGTTCTTGTAGGAAATTATGCTGGTAGTAATAATTCCAGATTAGTATTAATAAATAAGTGCCATAAGTGAGGAAGTTACAGACAGAATTACGAGGTATCATACACCATATAAGTCAGGCTGAATCCATATGGGTAACAGATGTTTGAGCTAGACGGTTGTATAAGTCTCATTTATGCTTTCTGATTTTCCATGTGCATCTGCAATCTCGACAAATAAATCTGAACACTTTACACAATATGAAGGCAAATTGTTTCTTACTGATATGTTTATTTCCAATATTGATTTTTATATATAATTCCTGATGAAATAAAATGAGCAGGAAGTATGTGAGCTATCATTTGTTTTATTTATTATTCCAGTTTACTACTACTTAATGCAAACTTCAGAAACGTTACCAATAACATTCATTATTCATGCCTGCATAGCTAAATACTCCCCTGACAACCTAATAGCCAGTGAAACATGGCTGAAGGCTGATATTACAGGCAATGAAATTCTTCCTCCAGGGTTTAATGTTATCAAATTAGAGAAGAAAAACAAATTAAAAAAGGGGGCAGGAGGCGTAGCCATAATATCCATGAACAACTTACCATAGTTCGCAATCCAGAGCCAATCCCCACTTTCCAGAAAGCAGAACTCCTTACTGAAGCTAAATCTATACAAAACCCTATGCATAGCAGTCATCTACATCTCTGCAGATTACAATATCATGGTAGCAGGGGATATCCTATTTTGGTTTACTAACAATATACCACACAAAACTGTTATATCAAGAGATCTTACTATCAACTTAACATCCTACCATCCATGGCATTAATTCACCTTTAATAAACCTTTACAGTTTTATGCAAGTGATTTTTTCCCTCATAGCACTAAGCCAATTAGGGACAAATTTCAGCAGAATTAGGGGCAAATCCAGAAAAAGGTTAGGAACAATCAGGAACATTTATAAGATACTAATACTATTAACTTAAGATACTGACAAAATAAGAGAATGTGAATATACATTTTCTGAAGCAAATAACTCTTAGTTATTGCTGTTGTTTATTAAGTGTAACTGGCCAACTTTCTTCCACAAGTGACCAGTTTTAGGGGGGATTAAAGGGAGTGAAGCTAAAATATATGTCAAAATCAGGGACACTTGAGAAGTATGCTTCCCCTACTAGGGAAGACAAAGAAATTGGCAAAGAATCAATATGAGATTGGATTCTAACTACACATGATAATAACATTAGTAACTATTTCTGCTTACCTAAAATATTAAGTGATCGTCAGCCCAGTTAAGTCCTTAGACACTCTAACAACCTACCCAAACAAACCTCCTATAGCCACATTCACAACTTACCAGCCTTTAATATGGACACTTTTATCCACACCCTAAAAGCCTGCAACTGGGACTCTATATATACCCTACGCATTGATGATGCTGTTGCATATTGTAACAACACTTACAAATCTTAGCTCACAAAGCCCCCATAAGGATAAAAAGATTAAAATCTAACCCTAACCCTTGGCTTACTAAGGAATCTAAACATCTAATGACCCGAAGAGATAGATCCTGGAAATATGAAATATAGTACAAAACAGGAATGAAGCAGACTGCATTTTAGTCACATGCGAAATTTTACTACACACATAATAAAATAAAATAATAAAATCTATTACCTCAATCAACAAGAAAAACACCTTAACACAAAACTCTTCTGGAAATCAGTCAATAAACTACTTGAACAAGGACATTATAATACTCCCTCTCTCAATAATATTAAAAAGCCGGAATGTATAGCTGATGGCGTCAATACCCATTTCACCCAAACTGTACTTCAAGCTTATCAAAAACAAACTCTCAGACCTTACCCAACTAACAATACCAGTTAGTGATGACAACCACGTTAAACTTAAACCAGGATAATCAGTTACTATAAAAAGATATCTCACAAAGCTAAAACCAACAACTTTAGTTGCACATAAATTACCATCAGAATACCTAGCTATAGCAGCTGAATCATTTACTTACCAAGTAGCAATTCTTATGAACTGTTCTATTAGTGAAAGTGAAACCCCTATCCTCTGGAAAGCATCTTATGTAATTCTCCTATTCAAAGGTGGTTCCTCTACTGAGCTATCAAATTACCATCTCATAGCTACACTGTCCCCACTTGCAAAGATTTTAGAAAAATGTGTTCATTCCAATCTCATGGCATACCTACTTCAAAACAATCTTATCACTATCACACAGCATGGTTTCAGACTCAAGCATAGTACCACAACTGTCCTTAACTTCACAAACTCAATAAACAGAGAGAGAAGCAAAGGACATCTAATTTCCCTTATCTTTCTAGATCTTTCAAAGGTGTTTGATACTGTCCCACACCAACATTTCCTATATTAACTTTCTGCCATCAAACTCTCTCAACCTAAAATATCCTGGTTCATAACTACCTCTAAGACAGAGTGTAGGCAGACAAATGGCACCATACATATTATTCTTTCTTTTCAATCTCTATGGGATCCCACAGAGGTCACTCCACGGTCCTTTACTATTTAATATCAATACCAACTCACTTTACAAGGCCACTAAACATGCTTCTATACGACAATATGCAGATGACCCCACCATCACCTGGTCTACCTCTACCCTCCCTGTACGCCAAAGAAATTACCTGATTACTTCTCCTCCATTGAATCATGTCTATAAAACCCTGAACTTCTTATCAAACCCAATGAAATTAAGCTGTTGCTCTACTCCAAAAGACTTCCTCAGAATTTTTTTTTTTTACTATAACCTCTCATAACACTACCCCCCCGACACACACACACACACACACACACACACACACACGCACACGCACACGCACACACACACACACACACACACACACACACACACACACACATACACACAACTTAACTCAAATGAAACTTCTTGGTGCTACAATAGATGAACAACTTAAATTTGACATCCATCTGGACAACTTCATAAAACAAAAAATATATATCAAAAACTAGATGCCCTCTATAAATCCAAATATTACCTTATAAAATCCAGAAGAAAAACCCTTGCATCCACCTACCTCTTAACCTAAATCTTCTATGCATCACCTATACTAACTAATATTAAAGGCACACTAAAAAATAAATTAGCTTCAAGTTACTATAAAATAGCCAGATTTGCAACCACTCTTCCCTCCTACTCCTGTCACTGCACTGCCTTAAGCGAACTGAAGTGGCTTGAATTCTCAAATCATCTTACATACACTCAACTTTTAACCACCCAAAATTTAATATACTAACCTAACAATTGCTCTGCTCTTCGGAACACAATACTCGGCTATGCCGCAACCAGGAACCTGCAATCCAGCATTCTATCCCTGCTAATGACAACTAAATCAAACAATATTGAAGTTCTTCGTAAAGAGCACCTCAACCAGAAATGGCTATGCTCATGCCATACACCTAACTAAAACAAACCTATCACTAATGTAATTGCTGTAATTCAATACATACTTAAACGACTGCTCTCCACTAGCAATGCTAACATAATTGTCTAAGCTCTAATCCCCAATACACTTTCCCCTTTCCACTACAATACTCGTTAAATTTCAAAAAAAAAAAAAAAAAAAAAACACGTACTTAAATCTTCTAAACTCCTTCTTCCATTGAACCCTCCATTCCCTCTCAACTTTAATACTCAATACTCACTTAACTATCTAATAGCCACTTTCTGCAACTACTACACTCCTTTATCTTACTTCCTTGCATCTTACCCCTCCTTATTTCTTTTCACTCAAATCCCATCCTCGTGTAAATCTCATCCTTTTCTTAATGTTTACATACTCTTAACACTGCATACTGTTTCCATATGTTAACTCATTCACTCAGAAAATGCTGCCTGCTTACTTCCACCATAGGAACAACAGTGGAGCTCATTTTCAGATAATCCATTTGTGATACCATACAGAAAATAAATGTTCATAACTCTTTAACCATAAGAGTTAAACTAAAAATGTAAACACGAAAGTTGTTCAGCAGACATTGATCTTTGCAACAGTGTAAATGTTGATAGTGCATACCCAAGACATTATTAAATATTTGCCAAGGAATGCTGATATTATGCATATTTGAATTAATTTGTTTGGATGAATGTCAGCTTTAAAATGATACCTTAACCATTCCTGCATGATGCTCCTTTAAAGAGAAATTCACAAAAATATGATTAATATTATATTTCTCATAATTGATAAATAAACAAAGCATAATATCTCATCACCTGTAATAGACAGAGATTACATATCAGTGTACAGGTTGTGTGGCTCCATGTCAGTTTCAAAATGATGCATCATGTGTGTCGTCACCATGCTCCCTTGCAAAGATATGGGCATAATAATGAGAACTATGGCAAATGTATAATTTTCATAATCCTACAAGACCAAACAAACTGTGATATCTGTACATGTGTGCAGCATACAGACATACTTCTTTGACCATGTTGCAAGGAGTAATACTGTCTTCAAAATTAGGTATTACTTGGCATATTGACATGTTCCCTCGCAAAGTTATTTACCAAAATACAAAAAAAATTCATAATTTCCATAATGTAAGCCCTAAACAAACTGAGATATCTGTACATGTGTACAGCACATGCGCACAGTTCTTTTACCATGTTGTAACAGCTAATGCTGTCTTCAAAATGAGGTATTACTTAGCATGTTAACATCTTTCCTTAGCAAAGCCGTTTACTAAAATATGACAAAATATCATAATTTTCATAACTTTAGTCCTAAAAAAATAGTGATATCTGTATATGTGTGCAGTACACAAGCACAGTTCTTTTATCATGTTGTAAGGATTCATTAATATTGTCTTCAAAATGAGGTCTTAGCATGTTGACATCTTCCCTAGCAAAGTTATTTACCAAATTATGAAATAATGTCATAATTTCCATAATGTAAGCCCTAAACAAACTGTGATATCTCAACATGTGTACAGCCTATGGGCACAGTTCTTTTACCATGTTGTAAGGTTCATAGGTTCATAGGTTCATAGGTTCATACTAGGCTATCTGCCCGAGGGCATTTACAAGCCTAGCCCATAGTTTTGTGGCTTACGCCACCCCTTTAGTATGGGGAACTATACCCATTATTTTGCTGTGCCTCTGTTGAGCAGTGACACTGAGGTAATCCCTGGGGTATATCTGCGATCTCCCATCCATTGGTCAAGATTTCTCTTGAACAAGGCCAGCGAGGTGCTCTGCCTCACATATACCGGGATTTTATTCCACAGCATAGGGAGTCTTTGGGTGATGAATCTATCCCTCCAGCACGTCCTATTAATAGCCGTGTCGAGGTTTAAGTCTCCCGCCCTTGTGGCTCTGACGGATCTAGATTTTTGAGGTGAAGCATATTCATCAAATCTGGGTTTGACATGGCCTTGTATGTTAGGCAAAGGTCACCTCTGAGCAAGCGGTGCGACTGAATAGAGCTGGAGTTCTTTCAGTCGGGCAGCATAGGACAGATGTTTGAGACCCTTTATCCTTTTGGTGAGGAACTTTTGTGGCCTCTCCAGCTGCTGCAAGTGTCGGGTCAGATACATTCCGAATGGGGCATTGTACTCAATCATTGGTCTGATGAGTGATGAGTATAGGGAGACTATGACCTCCCTTGATCTAGATGAGAATCCCTTCATGATAAGGTGGGCAATGTAGAAGGTCTTCCTAACTACTTTAGCTACATGGGTGTCGAATGACAGACTACTATCAACCTGGGTCCCCAGGTCCCTGATAACTTCTTCTGTGCTCAGTGGATTGCCACCTATTTGGTAGCTAGGGGTAACCTTGTTTTTCCCGAAGGGTATGACTATGCATTTTTTGGCATTTAACTTTAGGCCATGGCTCTGGCACCAGTTATCCGTTTCTGTGAGACCCTTCTGAAGGATATCTGTGTCAGATGTGTTTTCTACTATGGTGCCCAGTTTGCATTCATCTGCAAACTTTGTCAGCCATAACCCTCCTGTGTTTGCTTGTACTTCGGAAAAGTAGATGCCAAACAAAGTAGATGCCAAACAAGAGTGGACTAACACTGTCTTCAAAATCAGGTATTACTTAGCACAATGACATTCTCCTAGTAGAGTTATTTACCAAAATATGAAAAAAAAAACATAATTTCCATAACCTAAGTCCTAAACCAGCTGTGATATCTGTACATGTGTACAGCCCACAGGCACAGTTATTTTACTATGCTGTAAGGATTAACACTGTCTTCAAATGAAGTATTACTTAGCATGTTGACATTCCCCTAGCAAAGGTACAATTACAATTCTTTTACTGTGTTCTAAGTAGTAGGCTTAAACTTGCCATACTGCTCCTACTTGGTCATGGTTGTTTTCTGTCTTTTGTCACTAGGTGCATGTTGCCAGTATGTCATGCATTGCTGCCATCATGCTATTGTGCAGATCAGTCAATAACCGGTCAATGCCATCTTCATTTAGGTGAACTCCGTCATTTATGAAAAGATGATCATCTCCAGCAGTGATGCTGCTATGGCTGATTGTAGATCCGCTGACCCTGAGCATCAATCCACTCAAGAACCCATTTTGTAACTGTCTGGCCTTGTGCACTGCCCGTTGGGTGTTTGTATGTCTCCAGTGCTGGTGAGGAATTATGTCAGACCATACAAAATGACAAAGGGGCCACCACGACTGATTTGAAACCCTAGCTTTCCAAGAGGATGAGTGATGACATTGTTCCCTCCAATGTGCAAGACAAGAATGTCAGGCTCAGGGTAGATGGAACACTTCCCTTCCATAACTGCAGGAGTCCACCCCAATGCATACCTCTTCTTGCAATCCAGTGTACATTCATGCTAGATGTAGGGAAGCTCTAGTTGTAGTATTTCTCCCCCCCTCCCCCCCAAAAGGAGAGATATCTATTCCAGAGGATTGTAGCCCCCCAAACATCTCCAACGCCCAGGTGAGAACTGCCCTCACTAAGGCAAAAAACACAGCATCCATGGGACCGGATGGTGTCCCTGGCTGTGTGCTTCATGAACTCAACGAGGAATTAAACCCACAGTTAGGACAGCTGTTTAATCTTAGCCTCGCCTCAGGATACGTACCCAAGGAGTGGCACACGGTGACTGTGGTCCCACTTCATAAGGGCGGTGCCTCCACAGACCCTGGAAATTACCGCCCCATTAGCTTGACAAGCCTTATCTGCAAAGCCATGGAGAGGATCATAATGGAACTCATAAATAAAGACATAGGGAACTTGCAGACTTTGGATCCAACCCAGTTTGGCTTTGTCAAAGGCAGATCCTGCCTCTTAAACTTGGTTGACTTTTTCGAGACAGTCACCAAGGCCATTGATGAGGGAAAGGCAGTCCATACAGCCTACCTCGACCTGGCAAAGGCCTTCGACACAATACCCCACTCAGGTATCATCGAAAAACTCATCAGCTTGAATGTAAACCCATACATCACAAGATGGGTTGCAAACTGGCTAAGTGACAGAACCCACAGGGTCAGAGTTGCTGGAGCCATATCAGACTCAAAGCCTGTCACAAGTGGTGTCCCACAGGGCTCAGTCCTGGGTCCACTCTTGTTCGGCATCTACTTTTCTGAAGTACAAGCAAACACAGGAGGGTTATGGCTGACAAAGTTTGCAGATGACTGCAAACTGGGCGCTATAGTCAAAAACACATCTGACACAGATATCCTCCAGAAGGGCCTCACAGAAACGGATAACTGGTGCCAGAGCCATGGCCTGAAGTTAAACGCCAAAAAATGCATAGTCATACCCTTCTGGAAAAACAAGGTTACCCCTAGCTACCATATAGGTGGCAATCCACTGAGCACAGAAAAAGTCATCAGGGATCTGGGGACCCAAGTTGACAGTAGCCTTCGCTTGACACTCATGTTGCTAAAGTAGTTAGGAAAACCTTCTATATCGCCCACCTGATCATGAAGGGATTCACATCTAGATCAAGGGAGGTCATCGTCCCCTGTACTCATCACTCATTAGACCTATGATTGAGTACAATGCCCGTTGGAATGTATCTGACCAGACACCTGCTGCAGCTTGAAAGGCCCCAAAAGTTCCTCACCAAAAGGATAAAGGGTCTCAAAAATATGTCTTATGCTGCCCGACTGAAAGAACTCCAGCTCTATTCAGTCTCATACCGCTTGCTCAGAGGTGACCTGTGCCTGACATATAAGGCCATGTCAAACCCAGATTTGATGAATATGCTTCACCTCAAAAAATCTAGATCCCTCAGAACCACAAGGGCGGGAGACTTAAACCTTGACACGGTTATAAATAGAACGTGCTGGAGGGACAGATTCATCACCCAGAGACTCCCTATGCTGTGGAACAAAATCCCGGTACATGTGAGGCAGAGCACCTCGCTGGCCTTGTTCAAGAGGAATCTTGACCATGGATGGGAGATCGCAGATATACCCCAGGGATTACTTCAGTGTCGCTGCTTGACAGAGGCACAGAAAAATGATAGGCATAGTTTTTATTCAAACTAAAGGGGTGGCGAAAGCCACATAACTATGGGCTAGGCTTATAAATGCCCTTGGGCAGATAGCCTAGTATGAACCTATGAACCTATGAACCTATTTGTTATTTCTGCAAACTTGTCTGATAGCCCAGTGAACACAGAAATGACCACACACCCACACTCTCACTTGTCATTCCCCTGTTCTTGAAGTCATGTCACTATCACAAGGTAGAAGTACCTGCACAGTGAAGAAATGCAAGTCGGTTACTGATGATGTTTGAGGGATTTATTGCATTACTATGACATGTATATGTAATGTAATTACCGTGTTTGCCTGTTGGAATCTTCACTGCTATCCACACCCATTATTCTTTTGGTTCATTATTTGCAAAGATGATGCAGAGGTACATACCTAACAACCTGAAAACCAGCAGCTCATGCACACTCTCAGATTAGTAGCAGACATATATCACTGTAAACATGCACATTCTTGGCACAGCTAACATACTGCTAAATGGGTACTGACAAAGGGCTAGAGAAAGGGCACATGTACAGAGAAAAAGCAGGGTAAGGACCACCTCTCCACTAATGAACCCAGGACAGGCATAGGACTCCAGAGGCACTTGAGGTCATTTCATATGTCCGATATCTGTGCTGGTTACTCACTCAGACTGCTGATACTACGAATGTCTCACAACCTCCGCATCAGCAGTTTGCCTTACCTCTGCCTTTAATCTTTACATATATCCATTCAGTAATGGAAATAAGGGATCAAGGATGGAAGTAATGTAATGTTTCTTGCCCTGACCTCCATACATTCACTGCACCAGAGTGTAGGGAGAGTGAAATGACAGCCACAGAAAGAGCACATCACAAAAGAAAAACATGTACCAAGACTGTTTCTTTTTGCAGGTGGCCTTTCAGGCAAGGACTGAAGACATCAGAGTGGCACCCTTGAAAACATGCATATACAGGAAAGCAGCCCAATTGGACTGAGATGAAGAGTCTCCAAGTTCCCCACTGCCATCCAGGATGATCCTAAGATTCATGGTGTCTAGGTACAATGCCCACTGATTCACACCATCAGATTGGCAGTAGGCAGAAATCACTGTGAACATTTACATTCTTGCCCTAACCCAAATACTGCATGAATGAAAGCTGACAACGGGCTACAGACAGGGCACATGTAAAGAGAAAAAGCAGGGTAAGGACCACCTCTCCACTAATGAACCCAGGACAGGAATAGGACTTCATAGGCACCCGAGGTAATCTTATATATCCAATACCTGTGCTGGCTACCCACTCAGACTGCTGATACCACTACTGTCTCACGACCTGCTTCTCTGTCAGCAGTCTGCCTTACCTCTGCATTTTCTCTTTACATGTGTCCATTCAGCAATGCATATAAGGGATTAAGGACAGAAGTAATGTAATGTTTCTTGCCCTGACTTACATACATTTACTGCACCAAGGTGGAGAGAGAGTGAAATGAGAGCCACAGAAAGAGCACATCACAAAAGAAAAACATGTACCAAGACTCTTTCTTTTGCAGGTGGCCTTTTGGGGAGGGACTAAAGACAGAGTGGCACCCTTGAAACCATGCATATTCAGGAAAGCAGCCCAGTGAGACTGAGCTGAAGGGTCTCCAAGTTCCCCATTGCCATCCAGGATGATCCTAAGATTTATGGTGTTTAGGTGTGACACCCAGTGATGCACACAGTATTCAGCACCAGAGCTGAAGAGTCTCCAAGGTCCCCAGTGCCATATGAATACACATCTTGATTTGTATTGTACATCGTATAATGCCCCTTTCCTGCTGTCAGCAACCCACAAGACCTTTATGGCCGTGGTACTCGTCAAAGCATTCAACACACAGGTTGATCTTGCAAGTCGGGTATCCCCATGATGGTTCAGCATGTTTACCCTTGCTGGCACAGTTTTTGCATCTTGATTTCTGCCATTTCACTGAAAAGTGTGAGCCACGCTCAAATCAGCTCATGGGCTCTGGGAAAGTAATCTCAGTGCATCTTTTCCTCTTCTTGCAACTGGCAAGGAGGTGCAAGCCTAGTTTCCTTTTAAACTGTAACTGTGCTGCTGGAATAGCATGTCCAGAGCATGACAGTTGCTGGTGGCTGTTACTTTCATGAAATATAATGAAAGCATTGACAATGGCCACTTCACATAAGAACCAGAACAACTACAGTGACCATTTGCGGGCCTTTCTGGCAGTAGGATACTGTGTCCTGAGCTGATCTGCTTGGTCCACCCCATTCATGTAAGTGTTGTACATGTTTAGAACTGGTGGACATGGCACTGATGCCTTTGTTCCATCATGCTTTTTCCTGAGTGTACCGGAGACTGACAAGGTTGGGTTACAGTTAGCTGACAGGAGGAATACTGGGTTGCTATCTTACCATTCCGTAGCCAGCAGTGGTCTACTCTGCACCTGCTTGTAGTACTCTCGAGGTGTTTTACCAATGGCCTGTCTGTTGAATGTTAGAGGCCATCTATTGGTGTGCATGGTTCCACATCAGTGTAGACCAACTTGCTAATTGCTGTGCCAGCGGGACAGAGGTAAAGAAGTTATTAAAGTAAATGTGGTGCTTCTTACCAATCAGTCCCCTAGTCAAGTCAACTACAACTCGGTGTGCCAGTCCGACCTCTGTATGCTGCTCTGCTTTTCCAGTGTATACCTGGAATTCCCATACATACCCATTGGTAGAGTCTGCCAACACCCACACCTTAATGCCATACCTCTCTGGCTTACCAGGCATAAACTTCCTAAATGTCAAATGGCCATGGAAGTCGACCATGGCTTCATCTACAGCCACCTCCTGATGCACATTGTACTGTATGCTGCATGCATGAAGTACTGCATCCAATATTGGCCGTACATGATGCAGCTTGTCATGACCCACAGCACCCTGTGGTAGACTCAGGTGGCTGTCGTTGCAGTGGAAATACTGCTGAACCTCTCTTGGGTCATGTACTCAGCTATTGGGAAGTGAACATATACATGGTGTGTTTTTCAGCACTGCTGGTATTCAGGAACATGTACAATAGACATGTATAGTCTGACACCTAGAAATGTGCGTATATCTCCTGAACAACAGGACTCCACCGCATATCAACCTTGTCTGATGCAGCCTGCCTCTGTGCAGCACAGCAATTGGTTTCATTGGCAATAAGGGTGTACAGTACATATCCTCTGGGAACATCAAATTCATGAAGTCCATCTCTGTGCTATCTGAGTCCAAGTTGTTTACAGGGCCTACTGGACCCACAAAGTCATCTAGATGTACTGTTGTGAGGTATTTTTCCCATGTGATCTTACATGGTGGCCAAGTTCAGGATACCTTACTGGGTTACCTGGAACACTTGGAACTGGAAAGTCCTGTACAGTTCACTGATGGTGCTCTCTCATCAGTGTCAGTAGCAAATGTAATGCATGAATTTGTTAGTGAAGTACTAACTGATGTTCCATGCTGAGGCACAATCATATCCTTACTTGACAAGGAGCTACATCGACTCAGATCTAGTGCATTTTCCCCATCCCAATACACATCCTCTGGACTACTTTGAACCTCATGTACACTGGAAGGCATATCCATATCCTCGTCAGCACCTGCACTGTCATGGACTGTGGAGGACTTTATAGGTCTGGCAGTGATACCATGTGCGTTCTTGAACACAGATAAAGATAATTCATTGTCTGTGTCAAAATCAGAATGCACTAAATCAGCGAACGCTTAAAACAGCGAACACTAATTTATTGACCCATTAAGTACGAAACCTTAAAATCTCGAAGACACAGAACAGCAATTTTTTTCCCAGGGAAAAAAATCGCTGTTCCACAAAAAAAAAAAATTCAAAACACAGAATAAAGTGCAGGGCTTCGTCCCCCACAACCCCTTACTTAAATATACCAACTCTGAGATCGCACCACAGTGGAGGAAATGGCAAAGTCCCAAAAACGGCCCAGCAATTTTTTTCCCTGGGAAAAAAATCGCTGTTCCGTGTCTTCAAGATTTTCAGGTTTTGCTCTTAATGGGTTGATAAATCAGCGTTCACTTTTTTTAAGCATTTGCTGACTTAAAGGGTGTGCCACCCTTCCTTAGCAATGCCACTGGTACCTCATTCTCAGTATTGTGATCAGTTTCATCATTAGTGGTCAGGTCTTCTGTGGCAAGTCGTAGTGGTCTGTCAGGAATGACTGGCACAGGGGCATCATCCGTATCACAGGCAATGGCCTTCTCATGAAGACAAGCGAGTGGAATCTCACCATCTGTGTCATAATCTTCACTCTGGTTTGCATTATGTGGTGACTCAAGGTGTATGCCCATGTCTGAACCACTGCTACAACCATCAGAGTCTGTTTTCTCACCCAACAGGTAAATGCTGCTTGACTTCTCCTCAAAAGATGGCATCTTCTTTGGTGGACGTCTTGCTTTCCACTTCAAATTTAAGCTAAAAAACTCACCAATATCAAACATTCTGAGGTTATATACCTGCACAGAAGCAGTGAGACAGGAGAACACTATATAGTAACTGTGTGATAGAGGAAATTACTAAATGATATGATGATCAATAGCAGTAGTTCACAAAAATATGAGCCATGTAACCACAATGGGTGTGTATCTTAAAATACAAAAAAAAATTGTAAAAATGACAGAAAGAAACTGGTGGGGGGCCTTGAAAATGACTCCACATAGACAGAAACCCCAAATTAGCTTGTGCATTCCTCCATTTGATAACAACTTCTAGCTATGTGAATAACAGTGGCAGCTGCTGATAGTTTTACCTGACAAGTAAGAATGACTGAGTGTTACCCCATAACTGTAGTTAATGTTAAAATGTGATAATGACCTGCATTTAATTATTGCATTGTTCTTCATGTTCAGACAAAGGTGATAATTGCTGCACAAAACCTGTTGAGTAGGCATTCATTATATTCCTGGTGCAGGTGTTATGTAACATGGAGTCATTACCATCTGTTAGAAGACCAGAGTAATTCGGTAAAAATAGTATATAACAC
The DNA here is from genome assembly GCF_019279795.1 of Protopterus annectens. NCBI lineage: Eukaryota > Metazoa > Chordata > Ceratodontiformes > Protopteridae > Protopterus > Protopterus annectens. Next base: position 1,346,883,161 of record NC_056729.1, on the reverse strand, counting down.
TTCTATATCACTGCACCCTTCCTCCCACCTTAATTACACACGACTTGTAGAGCCATGACTATTGTACAAAATATGTTTGGTCCATGCTAGTATTACTGTGCAAGTAATAACATTTATCTCACTGAGCCAACCACTGAGTAGAAGCAGAAACAGAAATAAGTCAGAACAATCTAAATTATCTAGCTGATCCATGTAAGACATGCCAAAAGTAGTACACACATGCACCAACATGAAACATTCACCCAAGCAACCCCTTCAGTAAAATACTGAGGTATGCACAATCACCAAAATGAAACAATCCTTCAGTAACATTTGCTAGTATGTGCAACCACCAAAATGAAACATTCACCCAAGTGACCCCTTCGATAAAATGTTGATGTATGCACACCAGATTTGAACAGAATAAAATATTGTAATAAATTATAGACAAGGACAGAGAACAGATTGTGGCACCATGCCATCACTATGCAGTGAATCTGCATTATAACACACAGAAGAGGAAAAAAGATAATAATGGAAGATACATACTACTTAGGGGATACTGTCCAGGCCCATTTCAATACTAAACTAGGATTATAAAGTGCTTATGTCTATAATGGCTAAAAGAATGGCAAAAGTGATACCAAAATTGATAGATATGTATCAGTGTGGTTTTGTGGAGGGGAGGCAAACATTTGACAATATTAACAGAATATCGATGATCCAAAGGGAAAAAGAATGTAAGAAAGTACCACTTTTACTGGTGGGTCTTGATATAGAGAAATCATTTGACAGTGTTGACTGGGACTTTATGACCAGGGCAATGGAAGCATTTGCTTTCCCTGATACAATTATAAGGTTGATTAGAAAAATATATGAGGGATTGGAGGTGCAAATTAAAGTGGGTTGGGTCCTCTCCGATAATTTCTGCTTGAGTAAAAGAACCAGGCAGGGTTGTCCACTTTCCCCTTTGTTGTTTGCATTATATTTAGAAACACTGGCAAAGAAAATAAGGGACTCAGAAATTCAAGGATATAATTCATAAGGTAGTCAAGAAAACCTCGCTCTATTTGCAGATATTTTATACACGACAAAACCAGAAAGGGACATTATAGTGTTGTGGAACATTTTAAGACAGTTTCAGATCTTCTTGGGATAGAAAATTAATGAAGCTAAAACAAAGACAGTAGCGGTAAATTATGTGCCCACAGACAAATTGGTCCAACAATATCCACATTTACAAGGACATGACAGAATGAAGTATTTAGGAGTATGAATTAGAAATGACTCTGTGGTGGCAGCTAAGGATATATAGGAAGAGACTAAACAGAAGATGATACAAAAATTGAGAAACTGGAAGGTTTTGTTATATGGATATGGATACTACGATACAATTAAATGTTTTTAGTCCCTTTAGTCATATACACATTAGGCATACTCTTATCAACTACAGGAAAAATTGTGAATAGCAATTAAAAAGGAGTTGAAGGATTTTATCTGGGAAGAGGAAAAGTGCAGTTGTGTACACTTACCATAAATGTAGATGTTCGAGTGTATTCACTGTTGCAGTCATTACAATTGGGTTATCCTGCTGGCAGGCTACCCTCAGTCGGCCTGAATTCCAAAGTCTAGGTCCAGCGTCGGTTGCTGTCACCTCTTCCCTGACGTCAGTGCGCCAGGGGTATAAAAGATGCAGCCGACGCCATTTTCTTCAGTTTTTCTTGCCCCAGATGTCAGGTGCCCCCAAAAGGGTAGGCTAAAAATATGTCAATAAAACATGCATGCACCAAAGTATATATTTTGCCTTCATCTACAAGCAAATACACCACATAGGTTGTATAGAATAGAGAAGTACAGATAAGTTCCAGCAAAGAAATGGCGGATGTTGGGTGGGTAACCTGGACTGCAACAGTGAATACACTCGAACATCTACATTTATGGTAAGTGTACACAACTGTACTATGTTCTTCGTGTTTCAATGTTGGAGCTAAATAGCATTAGGAGCAGCTATTAGGCCCTGCAGAACTGCAGTGGCAAAGCCTGCCCTGGATTTAGAGTAGAGTGGTAAGTGATAGTGCTTTGTGAAGGTGTGCACTGAACTCCAATTAGCAGCCTCTAAAATGTCTTTGGTTGGTACTCCCCTGAGGAAGGCTGCTGAAGTGGCTGCTGCTCTGGTTGAATGTGGCTTAATGCCCTTAGGTACTGGCTTGCCATGTTGTGAATAGCAGAAATGAATGCAGTGGCCTATCCACTTTGAAATAGTCTGCTTTGAGATAGCCTTTCCTTGTGATCCTGCAGCATATGCCACTAGTAATTGCTCTGTCTTTCTGAAAGCTTTGGTTCTGTTCAAATAGAAGCGTAGCTGTCTGTGTATATCCAAAGAATGCAGAATTCTCTACCCCTTATTCTGTGGGTTTGGATAAAAGGTAGGCAGATGAATAGTTTGGTTAAGGGCCACACTGGACACTACCTTAGGCATAAATGTCAGGTTTGTCCTCAGAGAAACCCTGTATGGATAAAAAAATGATAAAAAGGTTCCACAGTCATGAGTGCCTGTAGCTCTGAGACTCGTCTTGCAGAAGTTATTGCTAGGAGCAGAGCTGTTTTCCAAGATAAAAACTTTATATCAGCTGTAGCGGCTGGCTCAAGAGGAGGCAGGGTGAGTTTTTCCAAGACATAATTGAGGTCCCATGCAGGTATTGGTGATCTCCTTGGGGCCTTTCAAGTTTTGGCCCCTCTTAGGTACTGCCTTAATAAAGGATGAGAAAAGATTGGTGGCTCTGTATTGTAATGAGCCGAAATGGCAGAGGCATGAATTTTTATAGATGAAAAGGATAGGCCTTTGTCCAGCATCTGAGTCAAATATTGCAAAATCTGAGGAATATTTGGTATAGCTGTGTCCATTCCTTGTGCGTGGTTCCAAGCACAGAATCTCTTCCATTTTCCAGCATAGGATTTTCTAATACTAGGCCTCCTGGCCTCCAAAATGACATCCATCACCGCTTTAGTGAGAGGTGTGTTTTGCATGACTACATTATCCGCCATGCTGCCAGATTTAAGGTCTTGAGTTGGCTGTGCAGGATCTGATGAGGTACTAGACGTAAGGTCCAGGCTGGGCATTGAGACAAGTTCCTTAGGATTGGATACCAGTACTGGTGTGGCCAGTCTGCGGCAATCAGTGTCATGTTTGGTTTCTCCTGTCTGACCTTTAGGAGTACCTTGGGGAGGAGAGGCAGAGGAGAAAAGGCATATACTGTTAAGTTTTTCTAGGTGAAAGAGGGCATCCACTTTCCATGCTTGTCTGTGATAAGTCCTTGTGCAGAATCTCTTTAGTTGGCAGTTGTGAGGTGAGGCAAATAGATCTATGTCCAGGCATCCCCATTTCCTTGTTATCATGCTGAAGACTTGTGGATCCAATTTCCACTCGTGTGGATCCATGAGGTTTCTGCTTAGTTCGTCTGGCAGAGTATTTATATTTCCTGGCAGGAATTGTGCCTGCAGATGTACTTGGTAAGTGAATGCTGTGTCCCACAAAGTCATGGCTAGTCTGCAAAGGGGGTAGGAATGAGTGCCCCCCTGCTTGTTTATGTACCACATGACCGTGGTATTGTCTGTCTTCATCAGTAATTGTCCCGGATGAAGTAGGTCCTTGAAGGCTGTCAGGGCATTTTGAACAGCTAGCATCTCTTTTTGATTGATATGTAGATGCATTTGGTTGTGGACCATGTGCCTTGAAGACATCTTCCTGCCATGTGCACTCCCCAGGCATAATCCAATGCATCCGTTGTTAATATCTGTGTGGCTGGGGGTAGAGTGAATGGCTGTCCCTTGTTCTGGTGACAGGCCTTCACCCACCATCGGAACTCCTGTTGCAGGCAGGGAATGAGAGTAACTATTGTTTCCAGGCTGTGGCAATGTTGAGTCCAAACACTTTTTAGGTACCACTGAAGTTTCCTTATATGCAGTCTTGCATATCGAATTAGTAGGATGCAGCATGCCATGAAGCCCAAAGTCTGCAGAAATTTTCTTGCAGATAACTGGGCCTTTGTTGCCAACAGTTTGAAATAGGTAGTCAGTTGCCTTCATTTGTCTGGCATGAGATAAGCCATCTGGGCAGTTGTATATAAGCTTGCACCCAGGAATATTATCTCTTGAGAGGGTACTAGTTTTGATTTTTGTTAGTTGACTGTGTACACTAGGCATAATAGTAATCTCTTTACAAATGCCAGATGCTGTAGTAGAATGACCTTGTTCTCTGCTTGAATGAGGCACTCGTCCAAATAAGGATATATTTGTATTCCTCTTTGTCTGCAGTATGCAATTACTGGTGCCAGGCACTTTGTGAAGACCCTGGGTGCAGTAGATACGCCAAAGGGCAGTGCAGAGAATTGGTAGTGCATTGAGCCAGCTTTGAATCTGAGGAATCTTCTGCATGTTTGTCTGATTGGGACATGCAGGTATGCCTCTTTTAGATCTAAAGTCACAAGCCAAGCCTTCTTGCCCAACATGAACAGAAGCTGCTGTAGAGTCAACATTTTGAATTTTGGAATATCCAGATATGTGTTTAGAATAGATAGGTCCAGTATTGGTCTCCAGGCTTTGTCCTTTCTGGGTACCAAGAACAGTCTTGAATATAATCCTTGTCCCTTTTCTTGTTCTGGTATTTGCTGAATGGCCCTCATGTCCATGAGGGATGAAACTTGTTTTTGTGCCTCTGCCCATTGATTGCATGGCAGGTCTGGCATACCGTTTGGCCTTGGCAGGGTGTGAAAGTGGAACCTGTAGCCCTGTGATACTATATTTAGAACCCATTTGTCCTGGGTAATCATGTGCCAATTTTGTAAAAAAAGTGCTAGTTTCCCCCCCAAAGGAGCTGCCAAAAGATAAGTGCTTGGAACAGGAAGGGGAAAGTCATTGAGACTGCTTCCTGTATGGCTGTGATTTTTCCTCTCCGCTATTGGAGGTAGAAGCACCCCATTGTTTAGGCCTGTATGCACCTTGGGGCTGTGATCTGCCCCTGGGACATCTATATCTGCCTCTTTCTGGTCTATCGGATACTGGAAAGGACCAATTCTTTGTAGTCCAGTTCCTGCTAAATCTGGGAGGCTTTACCTACAAGAAATCCTTGACTGTTTGCATAGATTTAGCTTTGTCCTCCATTTTCTTCAACACCTCTTCAGCTTTAACACCAAACAAAGTATCATGCTGTAATGGAGCATCTAATAGTTTTGCTTTAACATGATGAAGCAGATTCTGTTCTTTTAACCACGCATGCCTCCTAATGACAAAACCTGTAACAGCGGCCCTGCAGGAGGCCTCTAGAGAATCAAAACCACATTGCAAAGTATGCTTTCCAACTTGTTCAGCTGCATACAATAAATCCTGCATTTCTTTGTTGTCTGCACATTCTGAATCTGATGACATTTTCTGTTAAAGCAATGACATTAGGTCTTGCTTATATTTAAGCATATGAAATTGGCAATTTAAGGCTCTTACAGCCAAGGTACCAGAAGTATAAATCTTTTTACCCCATTTGTCTAGGGCCCTAGAATCCCTATCAGAGGGGATAGGGTTTTTTGCAGTAGAAGCCTTGACCCCTTTGGGACCCTGAGAGATGGTTCTGGGTCAGCAGCAGGGTTTTTATAAAGAAATTTATGTAAATCAGGAACCCTACAGTATCTGTCTGGCTTAACAGGAGCTGGTGGTAAAGAGTCTGGAGATAGAGTGGACTCTGAAAATACATCATCTACAATGTCTAAAACAGGCGGGATAGCAAGGGGCCTGTGCTGAGGCAGTAAAAGGAAGTCTCTGAGCCTTTTCTTGGATTCTGAGTAATCTTAGCTCTCCCAGTGGAAATGCTCCCTCATAGTATGCAGTGTCTCTCCAAAAGAGTAATCCTCGTGCGGAGAGGCTGAAGGGATAGATTCTTCAGCATCAGAATCCTCATAGGGAGGAATAGAATATCCCTGTTCAGAGGAGGAATCAGAGGAAATGGAAACATGGTCTGAAGATTCATATTCTAACTAATTTTAAATTTGTCATTCTTAAACAGATTGAGTATGATATCAGAGGGGGCACTTGGCAGCTTAGGTTGGAGATAGAGGAATTATTTTGGCAGATTAGAACTGCTGCTTATATGCCTCCTGGCTTAAATGAATCTATTTCTATTAGGTGTATTTTAAAGTATTTAACAATGAAAAGATGATATATTATTGGGTTAAGTCCCAATTTACATATTTATTATTTTTTTGGAAAGCACATTGCTTATGTATGCATTTTTATACATTATTGTTTACAACGTTAATATTTTCATTTTTTACAATGATGTTGAACTAAATGCATATATTCCACTGTATTTATCTTATTATCTAATAAGTTTTGATTGTTTATTTTACTTTGTTTATGCTTATTCATATTTTATATTATGTCTTTGTAGGATGTTACAAGTATTTATTTTTTGGTTGGTTTTTAGGAAAGGTTTTTTAACGTTGGGTTAAACGCTGTTCTGAGCAGCATGTCATTTTAACATAATTGGATAATTGGTATTCAATCACTTGTATAAATAGTGACTCTACTTTAGTTTAACATTGTCTGATGAAGGAGTGACATCGTGCACTCCGAAAGCACTAATAAAACTGTGTTGTTTTTCTTGGAGTTTGGACTGCTCTTCACTACCTCGCCTTTGTGTTTTCAACAGCTTGTTTTTGTCTTTTGGAGTTAGTTCGTTGAAATGGAAACCTGGTCTGAAGATTCATATTCTAACTCTTGCCTAGGCCTCTTTTCAGGAGGGGGATGGGAACCCCTGATCAAAGTAATTAGGTCTTCGGCCATTTTAAGCATCTGTTTTTTAGGCATGGAGGCCTGTCCAGGAAAATGCTGTACTTGTTTCTTTGTCTTTAGAGTAGCTTTAGTCTTTGCCTTTGAAGCTGAAGTAGGTTTCATGTATAACTGTGTAGGCCTGAAAACACCCTCAGAAGCCGATGCCTGCTCAGCAGCTCCGGGCACATCTGAGGGAATAGTGTCTGAGTCTCCAATACCTTGAGTTTCCAGTGGCCTTGTCGGCTCCACGTGGGAGTCGGAAGCGGCCTGTGGCTCTGAGGTAGCGGGCGTCAGGAGCTGTGAAAGCGCCTCACTGAGAACCAGCGACAAGCCTAGCAGAAGCCTCATCATCAGTTTTGGATCTTGGATGCCTGTCCTTTTCTTTTTCTTTGAGCTTTTTATAAACTCCGGTAGTTGGCTGTTCCGATGGCATTATATAATTAAATCTTCTGCCAAAGTAATGGAATGCAAAATCGTACCGACGCTTAACAGTGCATTGGTTAAATCTAGCACAAAACTGACAACTAGCAAAATTATGGTCAGGGCCTAGGCAAGGAATACAGTAAGAGTGAAAATCCTTATGAGGTATTTGCTTCCCACAAGAAATACAATTATTAACTTTTTCTGACATCGGTCTGGAGCAAGAAAAAAGTTTCCCCAAGGGGTACTTAGCTTTAATGAAGACTTCGGATCTGAAATTCATATTTGAAAAACTCAGGAGTCGGCCAACCAGCACTTGTGAATTGCTTTTGCTTTGGGCACCGCACGGCAAGAAAGACTGAAGAAAATGGCGTCGGCTGCATCTTTTATACCCCTGGCGCACTGACGTCAGAGAAGAGGCGACACCAACCGATGCCAGACCTAGACTTTGGAATTCAGGCCGACTGAGGGTAGCCTGCCAGCAGAATAACCCAATTGTAATGACTGCAACAGTGAAACACTAAGAACATCAGCAATGATCAAGTGGGATAAATTGAATCTATCAATAGAACAAGATGGGGGTATTTTAAAGCAACACAGTTAAGGCTCTTAAACATCGCACAGGCAGAAAACTATAATTCAAAGTGAAAAGGGATGATGCTGATGCAGGTAAGAAGGTCAAGAAATAAGGAGAGATTGGGATTTTGGATGCAGACTCTTAAGGAGAACAACCAAAACCATACAGAGTATAATAATAATAATACAGCAGGGAGTATTCTAAGAATCAAACCAGCACGAGACTGGAGAAAAGAGATTTTTGCCAACAAGGCTGACTACAGATAATAGGCAAGAAGGTCTTGAATTTATTGGAGAAAACTAGCAAAGGAACCAAGGTATTGGGAGCAAATAACTAGAAATGGAAAGGTAATAGAATGGGAAGAGGCAACAAATTTATTTGGACTGCAAATTAGATATTGCCTCCTCTATCAAGGATTGATATCAGAGTATAGGCAAAGGGAAAGAAATAGGGGCTCCTAAATGAAAGACCAGTACTGGTAGAGTTTTTAATAGAATCTAGAACAAAAGCTGCCATTAAAAAAGGAATAATTAGCAAATCATCTAAAATTCTGCATCATAATTATAAGAATCAGAGAGCTTAGAAAGTATTGGGAAGAGAGACTGGATAAGCAATCCATAAAGAGACAATGGGGGATATATGTATATTTCCCAAATATGCAACAAAGTCTAGAAGATTTTGGATCTTTGCTTGGAAATGTTGACATAGGTATTTTTATACCCCAAGTAGACTCACAATGTATTCCTATTTCAGTCTTCAATTTTAAGGCACTCGTGGAAACAGAACACTAGCGTGGTATAATTTACTGTGCTGCAGTATGCTGGTGGGAGGTTAGGACCTGATTCTATACTACTGGTGTTAATATTTTGTAAGCATATAACTTCTGTACAGAATTTTTACTTCCTTTATTTTTATTTATAAATTTGATAACTGGGACTCTCGGCTGGAGCGCCTTCTGTGTGGAGTCTGCATGTCCTCCTCGCGGTCGAGTAGCATTCGAAAGACATGTGTGAATGGGTGTGCCTTTGTTGAAGGTTGGGCATCGAGCTGGCACCTTGGCACTGTAAAAATCTACTGCCAATCATTAGTGGACCGGAGTTCTGCTGTGGCGACCCCTAACCAGGAAAAGCCGAAAGAAAAACAACAACTGTACATTTGTCAGAAGGCCCTTTTCAGACATGACCATGGCCAGAAAGGAAATAAAGAAGAAAGCATTCTTGCATAGCAACTTGAATCAAGGATATAATAACAAAAAAATATATACATCATCATATTGCAAGAAATGTTACAACAAAATGAAGGTACTGTTACAAAATTAAAAAGGGATAATCATAGTATACTGCTATAATTAATCATCCCACCTCTGTTTGCAGAACAGTATAAACACACTACGGTGGCTTATCTTTATCCTCTGTCTCTCGCTCGTGTTTTTTTTTTCTCAACTCTGATAACAATTAATGCATTGACAAACAAATATATAAAACTATGTCCAAAACCAACCAAAAGCACTGTAATTTCTGTAGGGCTGTTATTTCCCAACAATGCTTATCAATCACCAACACTTATGCCAGTCCCTTCACTTCTGTAATCTGTGCATCTTCTAACTAATCCACAGCCTCCACTACTCCATAACCCTGAGGTGGCTTATAACACAGCATGATTTGCTGCAAATCATCACTGTAGGACACACCAATGCTTAGCCCTTCAAAGCCTCAACTGGTTGGAGTTTAACAAGAGATCTCCCTAATTCAGTTCACATTTGCTCTTGTACATTCTCCAATGTCCTGCTTTGGTTGATTTTATAGTGTTGCTCAAAATGAAAAACAGTACTTAGAACTTCTACTGAACAGCAAGCACAAATGCCAGAAGCAAGCAATAAACATGGAGATTCAGATTACCCAGTACTGGCAAGCACTGGAATAAGCCATCTTGTGTTCTAGGATACAACCTTCTGAAAAAGAAATTTACTTGCAGAATGGAACTGTCAGTGTGCTGTAACTTTGCACTTCAGCCCGTTTATGATTTGTTATTCAAAACTGTGTTCCCAGAACATTACTTACTTGCTTGCACTTGTTAACCAGGACAGTCTGATTGGGCAAAGCTCACTTTCAACTTAGGCCAGAGGAGAAAAGCTCTAAACCAACATTAAAACAAGCACATATTTTGTAGTCATAGGTTCATAGGTAGGCACTAGGCTATCGGCCCAAGGGCCTAAGTAAGCCTAGCCAGCAAGGTTCCCTGGCTTACGCCACCCAAGAAAGTTATTCTCCTGTGCCCCTGTCGAGCAGAGCCACAGAAGTGATCCCCGGGGTGTTATTTCCTATTTCCCATCCACTTATCAAGATTTTTTCTTCAAGAGTGCTAATGAGGAACTTTGCTTGCCATAGATGGGTAGGTTGTTCCAGAGTATGGGAAGTCTCTGGGACAGGAATCTATCCCTCCAGCATGTCCTGTTTATTGTGGTGACAAGGTTTAGGACCCTAGAGCATGTAGCTCGGAGGGATTGGGATTTCTTTAGGTGTAGCATGTCCAACAGCTCTGGGTTTGACATAACTTTATATGTTAGGCAGAGATCACCTCGGAGTAGGTGATATGCTACGGAGTAAAGCTGGAGTTTTTTTGGTCAGTGTAGGGCATCTGTTTGAGGCCAGTAATCCTCTTTGTGAGGTACTTCTGTGGCCTTTCCAGCTGCAGCAGATGTCTTGTGAGGTACATTCCAAAAGGGGCATTGTACTCTATAATGGGTCTAATGAATGTCAAGTAGAGGGGAAGAATGACCTCTTTTTTCCTAGGTGAGAACCCTTATGTGATGAGGTGTGCCACGTACACTGATTTCCTGACTACTGTGGCGATGTGATTATCAAAGGAGAGACTACTGTCCACTTGGGTCCCCAGGTTTCTTATCACACATTCAGCGTTAAGTAGACTGCCACCTATGTGGTAGTTCATGGGTACAGAGTTTTTACTAAAGGGGATGACAATGCACTTTTTGGCATTGAGCTTGCAGTCATGGCTCTGACACCATGCATCAGTGAGGCCCTTCTGCTGTTCTTGAACTGTTTGTAAGTTTCTGTGAGGCCATTTTTGCTTGGGCTAAAGGAAAGTCTCTCTGTTGATCAGTGGCAGTGAAAAACATTGAGCAGCTTCCCTGCCCCCCGTGGGAGTGGTTACTGACTTGAAACTGTAGTTTTATTGGCCGTATTGGGTCAATTCCTGGCTCTTTCCAGCCCCTGCTATCAAGCACGCTTTAGCGTGCTTTAGTGCGATTTAGCACGGAGTTGCCACTAGAGCAGCATCGGGCAGCGCTGGTTTAACAAGGTTAAATTTTTTCTGGCTCCATAAAGTCTGTTCTTCATTTTTTCCCTTAGAACTGCTCTACTAGTAATCTAAACAGTATATCCCTTAACTAAAAAGCGCAGCACTTGTTCCTAAAAAGCTTTTTTTGTTTTTTCTCCAAAAAAAAAAAAAGCTCAGCACTTGTCTTAAAAGCATCTTCTTTTCAGGCTTAGCACTTCTGTATTATACAAAGTCCCTCACTAGCGACCCCCCCCCAGGAGTACCCACTTCCTTGCTAAGTCCTCTCTTATTCAGTTACACCCCTAACTTCTTAATTTCTCTAGCATGTCGAAGGGCCAGATGCTGGTGTCCTCTCCTGTCCAGTTGGTGAATCTGGGAATATTGAGGCAATGTTACAATTGCCTCATGTACACAGACAACCCTCTCCTCCTCCCACATAACACAAATACTTGCGAAAGATGCAGCTATTTAGCCAAACTTGAGGCTGAGCTCTCTCAACTCAGGACTGGCAAGACCAGACAGGAGGAGAAGGCAACTACACACACCACAAAACCAGTCTCACATAAAGCTATTACAACAATGAATCAAACACATAAACACACAAAGACATACTCGGCGGCTCTGAGCAAAAATTTACCTAAACAGCAGAGGCCTCCAAAGCAGACACCCAAGCAACCGCCACCTCATGACACACCACAGGCAACACATAAACCACAAAATCAGTGTGCAAAGCAGTCACAGCCCTTAAGGCCAAACACAACACCAAACATACTTGTCATAGGTGACTCCATAGTCAGACACACTGACGTCCCACTCACCAGGCTGAACAAGGAGAGGGTCACAGTAAGCTGCCTATCGGGTGCTAGAATCCGCCACATAACACAAGCACTCGGGTCACTCCACAGCAAGTACAAATATGACACAGTCATTGTCCATGCTGGTGTGAACGACCTGAGACGTACCTCCCTGGACTACATGAGAAGAGACATAGAGGAGCTCTCTGATTATATAGCCCAGGCAGGTATGACCCTGACCCTGAGCAGCATCCTTCCTTCAACAAGAATGATGCCACAACATAGAGACAAGATGATCAGCTTTAACAATTGGCTTAATTTCTGGTGTCATTCAAAGGGGATCCAGTGTCTGTCTGTCTGGGATGACATGCTTGACATGCCATGCTGCTTCGCAAGGGATGGCTTGCACCTGTCACCCCTGGGATTCCGGATATTGGCTAAGGCTCTTGCCATCCCCATAGTGCCTTTTTTAGGCAAGGCTCAAATTCTAAACCTACCACCCTAGAAAACAAAAATGGGAAGAAACTAAGGGTAATGCTGCTCAATGCCAGAAGTCTAAATCTCAAAATGCACGCACTCGAGGCCCTTCTCAGTATGGAGAACATCGATGTCTGTGCTGTGACTGAAACCTGGTTCAAGGCTCCTGAGAGCATCCTGGCACTATCAGGTTTTACCTCATATCATGCGTTCCGGCCCCAAAACCCGAACCACACCACAAAAGGAGGGGGTGTATCCATATTCATCAAGGATACCCACACCTCCAGGTTGGTGGCAACGCACAAAGCATCGGAAACCATCCAGGTGCAATTAACCATAGGCAATACTGCTCTACAATTTGTAGCATACTACAGGCCACCCTCTCAAACTCAGGAACCCCACACAGCCTTCCTGAAGACACTGGAGGGTATAAATGTATCTCCAAACACCATTATATTGGGTGACTTCAACTACCCGAATATAGACTGGGAACATTACTCAAGCCCAAACTTTCTAGCCCAAAGGTTCCTGGAGTTCATAAATTCAAATGCCATGGAACAACTAGTCACCATTCCCACAAGAGGAAAAAATATACTAGATCTCATCATCACAAACATGGGGACAAAATGCTCCACACCGGAAGTATATCCCTCATTGGTGAGATCAGATCATAAACTAATCTCACTGGATATCCACATCCCGTCCCCACCCCAAACAAAAAAGACCACAGTGAAGAACTTCTCTAAAGCAAACTTCACACTACTCAAGACTGGTGTGGTATCCTTCAAGGCCCCCGAGCCAGTGGAAACCACAACCCAAGCTGCGGAAGCCCTTACAAATGCCTTCTACGAACACCTTCAGGACTGCACGGATCAGGCAATCCCTAATAAAACCAAGACTCTTTCCACCAAGGGCAAACGTCCAGTCTGGTGGACCTCAGCCATAAACAAACTTTACAATAAGAGGAGAAAGCTGTTACATGATATAGCAAAATCCATAAAAGAGAAGACACCTTTGATCATTATTAGTAAAAAAATACGAGCACTCATAAAATCATCCAAGGCCAACTTTGAGAGAAAAATTGCCATAGATTCAAAAGACAATCATAAGGCCTTCTTCAGCTATGTTAGAAACCTGGGTGGAAACTCCCAGATATGCTCAGAATTAGTCCAAAATGATACAAAAATCACTGAACCCACAGACATTGCCAACATACTGGCAGACAGGTTCAGTGCAAACTTCACCCCCCTCTCCCCCCCAAAAGGAAAGATAACTATCCCAGTGGAGTGCAGCCTCCCAGACATCTCCAATGCGCAGGTGAAAGCTGCTCTCTCTAAAGCTAAAAACACAGCATCAATGGGACCGGATGGTGTCCCCGGCTGTATGCTACACGAACTCAATGAGGAACTAAACCCGCACATAAGGCAGCTGTTTAATCTTAGCCTTACCACAGGATACGTGCCCAAGGAGTGGCGTACGGCAACTGTGGTCCCACCCCACAAAGGCGGTGCCTCTATGGACCCTGGTAATTACCACCCCATAAGTTTAACAAGCCTGGTCTGCAAAGCTATGGAGAGGATCATAATGGAACTCATAAACAAAGACATAGGGGACTTGCAGATATTGGACCCGACCCAGTTTGGCTTTGTCAAGGGCAGATCATGCCTTTTGAACTTGGTCGACTTCTTCGAAACAGTCACCAAGGCCATTGATGAGGGAAAGGCAGTCCATACATCCTACCTTGACCTTGCAAAAGCTTTCGACACAATACCCCACTCGGGTATTATAGAGAAACTTACCAGCTTAAATGTAAACCCATATGTCACAAGATGGATTGCAAACTGGCTAAAGGACAGAACCCACAGGGTTAGAGTAGTTGGCGCCATGTCAGACTCCAAGCCGGTCACAAGTGGTGTCCCACAGGGCTCAGTCCTTGGCCCCCTGTTGTTCGGCATCTACTTCTCAGAAGTACAGGCAAACATAGGAGGACTATGGCTGACAAAGTTTGCAGATGACTGCAAACTGGGAGCCATAGTGGAAAGTACATCGGACACAGATATTCTTCAGAGGGGTCTCATGGAAACTGATAGCTGGTGCCAGAGCCATGGCCAGAAGTTAAATGCCAAAAAATGTATAGTCATACCCTTCGAGAAAAACAAGGTAACCCCAAGCTACCATATAGGTGGCAATCCACTAAGCACAGAAGAAGTTATCAGGGACCTGGGGACCCAGGTTGACAGTGGCCTTTCTTTTGACACTCACATTGCTAAAGTGGTTAGAAAAACCTTCTACATTGCCCACCTGATCATGAAGGGATTCACATCCAGATCAAGTGAGGTCATTGTTCCCCTGTACTCTTCACTTATCAGACCAATGATCGAGTACAATGCCCCATTCGGGATGTATCTCACCCGACACCTGCAGCAATTGGAGAGACCCCAAAAGTTCCTCACCAAAAGGATAAAGGGACTCCAAAATCTGTCATATGCTGCCAGACTGAAGAAACTCCAGCTCTGTTCAGTCGCATACCGTCTGCTCAGAGGTGACCTGTGCCTGACATACAAGGCCATGTCCAACCCAGAATTAATGGACATGCTCCACCTCAAAAATCCAAATCTACCAGAACCACTAGAGCAAGCGAGTTAAACCTTAGCCCGGATATAAATAGGACATGCTGGAGGGATAGATTTGTCACCCAGAGACTCCCTATGTTGTGGAATAAAATCCCGGTCCATGTGAGGCAGAGCACCTCGCTGGCTATGTTAAAGAGAAATCTTGACCGGTGGATGGGAGATCGTAGGTTTACCCCGGGAATCATCTCTGTGTCACTGCTGGACAGAGGCACAACAAACTAATGGGCACAATATTTTTTAACATAAGGGGTGGCGTAAGCCACAAAACTCTGGGCTAGGCTTATAAATGCCTTAGGGCAGATAGCCTAGTATAAACCTATGAACCTATGAACCTATTTGGGACTCAACTATGACTCCTAGTTTGTAGTCATCTGCGAACTTAGTTAGCCAAAGGCCTTCTGTGTTAGCCTGTACTTCAGAGAAGTAGATACCAAAAAGGAGCGGTCCCAGGATTGAACCCTGAGGTACTCCACTTGTCACTGGTTTGAAGTCAGATTTGGAGTTTGCTACTTTTACAGTGTGGGTTCTTTCAGTGAGCCAATTGGCAACCCATCTTGTGATGTAGGGATTCATACCTAATTTAGTGAGTTTAGCTATAATTCCAGAATTGGGGATGGTGTTGAAAGCCTTGGCGAGGTCAAGATAGGCTGTGTAAACCACCTTACCCTCATCTACAGCTTTGGTGACTGCCTCAAAGAAGTCAATCAGGTTCAGGAGGCATGAACTGCCTTTCACAAACCCAAATTGGGTGGGGTCCAGAGTTTGGAGGTTACTAATGTCTTTGTTTATGAGTTCCATGATGATACGTTCCATGGCCTTACAGACCAGGCTCGTTAGGCTAATAGGGCGATAGTTCCCGGGATCAGTGGTGGCTCCCCCTTTGTGGAGTGGGATGCTGTGCACCATTCAGTGGGCACAAAGCCTGATGTGAGACTATGATTGGACATGGTGTTTAGGTGGGGAGTCAGTTTGTTCTGAGGTTCATGTAAAACGCAGTCTGGGATGTTGTCCGGTCCCATGGATACTCTGTTTTTGGCTTTAGAGAGTGCAGCTTTTACCTACGTAGCTGTGATAACAGGGACTCTGCATTCTTCCTGTATAGTTATGGGCCCTTTAGGGGGTGAGAGGGGGGTAAAGTTAGCAGTGAACCTATCTGCCAGGACATTGGCAATATCAGTTGGTTCTGTAATTTTCATGCCATTGTGCTGTAACTCAAAGCAGATCTGGGTGTTGCCATTGAGATTTTTGACATAGCTATAGAATGCTCTGTCGTCCCTAGAATCAGTGGCGATTTTGTTTTCATAACTAGCTTTGGAGGATCTCATAAGGGATCTCAGCTTCTTACTGAGGCTGACAGGGAACTCCTCCACTCATGGAATTTTACTCTCTTTTGCAACAGTTTCTTCCTTCTGTTGTAGAGTTTGTTTATGGCAGGGGACCACCAGATTGGCTTCCTTTTTTAGAGGATAGCATCTTGGTTCTGTTTGGGATAGCACAATCCATGCACTCATGTAAGTGCTTATAGAGTGCGTCTGTGTAGGATTCAGCAGTCATAACTGGATTGTCCATCTGCATGGGTGTCATGAAGTTCGCCACTTCTGTCTTAAGAAGCATGAAGTTGGCTTTGGAGAAATTCTTTACCATGATTTCCTTAATGGGGGTGGGGTGGGGGTGGGATGTGGATATCTAGGGTGATTAGCTTATGGTCAGATCTGACCAATGCGGAGTTGACTTCAGGTGTGGAACACCAGTTACTCATGTTGGTAATGACTAGGTCTAGGATATTGTTGCCCCTGTGTGGAAAAGCTGATCCAGGGCATTGGAATTTATGAATTACAGAAAGCGTTGAGTGAAGGAGTTGGTACATAAATTGTTTCCTAGTTAATGGTGGGGTAGTTGAAATCGCCCATTATTAGGGGGTTGAACCCTAATATTTTCAGTATATCAAGAAAAGAAGAGTGGGAATCCTGGGGCATGGTGGGGGATCTGTAGCAAGCTACAATTTGGATTGCAGTTTTGCCCAGAGTTAGTTGCACTTGGATAACCTCAGATGCATCATGCTGAGCAACTAGCCTGGAGGTGTGAATATCCTTAATGAATTTGGACACACCTCCGCCTTTGGTGTTCTGGTCCAGTTTAGGTGGCCGATAAGTGTGGTATGTGTTATAGCCTGGTAATGCAGTGGATGCTCTCTGGAGCCTTGAACCAGGTCTCTGTCACTGCACAGATATCGATGTTCTTGATTTTAAGGAGTGCCTCGAGGGAGTGCATTTTGAGATTTGGACTTCTAGCATTGAGTAGCATTACCCTCAGTTTTTGCTTACTTGTTCCTGTTATGGTGCTGAATTTGTCATTTGAACCTTGCCTAAAAAGGCACTATAGCGGTAGTAAGAGTCTTAGCCATTATCTGTAATCCCAGGGGTTACAGGTGCAGGCCATCTCTGGCAAAGCATTGTGGTCTGTCTACCATGTCATCCCAGGCAGACAGATACTGGATCCCCTTAGAATGACACCAGAAGCTTAGCCAATTGTTGAGGTAAATCACTTTGTCCTTGTACTGCCTTATCATTCTGGGCGATGACAGGATGCTACTCAGGGTTAGGGTCATACCTGCCTGGGCTACAAGATCGGAGAGCTCTTCCATGTCTCTTTTCATGTAGTCCAGGGAGGTACATCTCAGGTCATTCACACCAACATGGACAATGACACAGTCATATCTGTACTTGTTGTGGAGTGACCTGAGTGTGTGGGTTATGTGGTGGATCCTGGCAACCGACAGGCAGCTGTCAGTAACCTTCTTGTTTGGCCTGGTACTATAGAGTCACCTATGATTAGTGTGTTGGATACATTGTTTTGCCTTATGGGCTATGGTTGAGTGGCATTCTGAGTCTGTGGGCTATGTGTCATTTGGGATGTGTTGGTGGGTGCAGGTTGCTTGCATTTCTGCTTTGGAGGTCTCTATTGCTTAAACAGATTATTACTGAGAGCCTCCACAAAAGTTTTTGTGTTTCTATGTGTGGATTTTGGTGGTGTAGGTTTACTGGGACTATGTGATGAGTGTGGTGTGGTACATGTGTTTACCTTCTCCTCTTGACTGTCAAGTTCAGTCTTGGTTGGAGAAAGTTTTACCTCCACTTTGGCTAGATAAGTGCACCTCTTACAGGTTGTGGTATTGGGTGGTAGGAGGAGAGGGTTGTCTGTGTACATAAGGCAATTGCTACATTGCCCCAAGATGCCCAGATTCATCAGATAGACAGGCTAGAACACTGAGAGCTGACCCTTGGACATGCCTGAATAAAAAACTACTTTCCTATATACAAGTGAGAAAGTGAGTATAAGAGCTGTTTCTCTCTCTAAGCAAGTGAGGAAAGTAAGTACAAGAACTGCTTTCCTCTAGATAAAGAGGAAGGTTGAGTGCTGTAGTAATTTGTAGCTTATTTAATGCTAACAACAAGTTCTGAACAAGTGCTGAGCACAAATAAGCAAATTCAAGTGCTAAAACTAAGACTCTATACCTGGATCTTGTGGCAGATAGGTTACCTAGTGCTTATCACTCCCACTGATAAGCAAGAATGCTTCCCTCCAACACAGAAAGGCTTGGGGGGGGGGGGCTCAAAAGCTTACAAACAGTCCTGGATACAGCAAATCTGTATCTGGACTAGACTAGCTACAGGAAAGGTGGGAATCAAGCACAAATGCGGGCTTTTAAACCAGAAAGTTGAAAGGGATGGAAAAACTGCCCAAACGGCCAATAAACTACAATTTCTGGGCCAGAAACCACTCTTGTGGTATATAGACTACCTAGTGCTTACCACTCCCACTGATAAGCTGGAAGGCTTCCCTCCAACACAGAAGTGCTTGGGGGGGGGCCTCATAAGCTTACAAACAGTTGTGGATACAGCAAATCTGTATCTGGACTAGACTAGTTACAGGAAAGGTGGGAAACAAGCACAAATGTGACCTTTTATACCAGAAAGTTGAAAGAGATGTAAAAACTGCCGAAACAGACAATAAACTACAACTTCCGGGCCATTAACCAATCTTGTGGTAGATATGCTATCTAGTGCTTACCACTCCCACTGATAAGCTAGAAGGATTCCTTCCAACAGAAAAAAGGCTTTGGGAGCTCAGAAGCTTCCACACAGTCTTGGTTACAGCAAATCTGTATCTGGACTAGAGTATTCACCAGAAAGTCAGAAAACAAGCTTAGAACTTTTTTTTTTGGAAAGTAGAAAGGGAGAAAGTAGACACAGAAGATAATTCAAAATTAAGGACCTAAGTGGCTTGCCCTTCATAAATGTTCTCTCTGTATTAGGTAGAGTGAGCTAGTGACACTTGACTGCAATAGAGCTGGGATAGAGCTGAACAGATGGGGTCTGGTAGGAGTGTCTGAAGTCAAAATATGATCTCACTGTACTCGGTTGAGTGAGCAAATGAGACAGACCCAGGAGGAGTGTTAAAACTCAAATTTACAGGAGGGCGGGCAATTCCAAAGCCACCAAAATTAATACCAAAACAAGAACAGGGAGGGTGGGTGGGAAACTACCTGCAGAGACAGAGAGAGACCACAGTATTCTATGAAACAATTAAATAGAAAAATAAATAACTACAGAGGGACACAGACACAATATTCAATTAAACAAATAGACAGAAAAATGAAATGCAGTACAATCTTTAACACTGCAAGTTTGTACTTAACTCAGCCAGTAATGCAGTTGATTGTAGGTATGTAGCAGAAGCCAAACAACACAGGTATAGAGCAGTAATAAATTCAAATATATGTGACTCACTTATAAATGTAGTGAAACCCTCTAAGCTAAGAATGTAACACAAAATATCAATGAAGTGAAACACAACAGCCCCCACTACTGCAGAGACAGAGACCACAGTATTCTGTGAAACAAACAAATAAATTATTACAGAGAGACAGAGACACCATATTCAATGACACAATTAAATAGACAGAAAAATGAAATGCAGTACAATCTTTACCACTGCAAGCTTGTACTTAACTCAGATAGTAATGCAGTTGATTGTAGGCATGTAGCAGAAGCCAAACAACTCTGGTATAGAGCAGTAATACATTCAAAGATATGTGACTCATTTATAAAAACAGAGCAACCCTCTAGGCTAAGAGTTTAACACTGAATATCAATGCAGTGAAACAATAGCCCCCACTACTGAAGAGACAGAGAAAGACCACAGTATTCTATGAAACAATTAAATAGAAAAATAAACAACTACAGAGAGACACAGACACAATATTCAATGAAACAAATAGAAAAATGAAATGCAGTACAATCTCTAATACTGCAAGTTTGTACTTAACTCAGCTAGTAATGGAGTTGATTGTAGTTATCTAGCAGAAGCCAAACAACACAGGTATAGAGCAGTAATAAATTCAAAGATATGTGACTCACTTATAAATGTAGAGAAAACCTCTAGGCTAAGAGTTTAACACTGAATATCAATGAAGTGAAACACAACAGCCCCCACTACTGCAGGAACAGAGAGAGACCATAGTATTCTATGAAACAAACAGAAAAATAAATAACTATAGAGAGACACAGACACAATATTCAATGAAACAATTAAATAGACAGGAAAATGAAATGCAGTGCAACCTTGAACACTGCAAGTTTTACTTAACTCAGCTAGTAATGGAGTTGATTGTAGGTGTGTAGCAGAAGCCAAACATCACAGGTATAGAGCAGAAATCAATTCAAAGATATGTGGCTCACTTATAAATACAGAGAAACCCTTTAGGCTAAGAGTTTAACACTAAATATCAATGAAGTGAAACACAACGGCCCCCACTACTGCAGAGACAGAGAGAGAGAGACTGCAGTATTCTATGAAACAATTAAATAGAAAAATAAATAACTAGAGAGAGACACAGACACAATATTCAATGAAACAATTACATAGACAGAAAAATGAAATACAGTACAATCTTTAACACTGAAAGTTTCAACTAGTAATGCATCTGATTGTAGGTATGTAACAGAAGCCAAACAACACAGGTATAGAGCAGTAATAGATTCAAAGGTATGTAACTCACTTATAAATACAGAGGAACCTTCTAGGCTAAGAGTTTAACACTGAATATCAATGAAGTGAAACACAATAGCCCCCTATGTAATACATTATATAGTATCTAGTTCCAATGAACTCCAAGCATTAAAAAAAAAAAAAAAACATGCCCAATCACGGCAAAGAAAATCCTTGCTACAAAGTATCAGATATAGCCAATATTGTCATTTAAAAGGCCATGCACAAACAACATCAGATAAGAACATATAAAAATAAAATAAATAAATAAAAAGTAAATAATATAAAAACATTAAAAATAAGAGCACATTACTTATGTCCTATGTAACCTATGTGTGTTTAAAAGGGGTTTTAAATATAGCCATTAAGGTCAGACCCCCTCTCTGATCTCATTTTAATAATCCAGTGCAATTTAGATCTCTCAGCAGTGTCCTCGCCCACATGTGAAGTAACAAAGGTTGTATCAGTTACCAAAAATTTTAAACATATGTGGAATCCCTTTTTCTTCCATATGTCTTGCCACAGCATTATATTTATGTAAAATGAGGTGCATACTTTACAGTAAGACAAACAAACGGAATCATTGTGTCACAACTCTCCCTAAATAGAACCTAGTATCCAAATCAGGATGTACAAGTCTACTCATGCTATCTACATGACCATAAAACTTACATTTTCCACAAGGATAAGTACAGTAGACCTCACTAGTAAAATCATACCTCTCCTAGCCTTATCCAGATAGCACAGAAGCCTTTTTAAAGATTTTTTTTTCCAAAAATGAAAGCACAGAATATCTTCAGCTATCTCTCTAATTCTGTCATCTGTAAGTAAAATGAAGTACTAGAAGTAAGCCAACATGAACACGTGAGGGGAGGGGCATAATAACTAGTGACTGGATTACTTTTTTTTTTTTTTTTTTTTTTTTTTGAAACACCTCCCAACCACTTAGAGCAAGAAAGCTAAACAAAACTAGGGATATTTTTTTAATATTGCTTGTACAAACTTTGAAAGTTGATAGAATAACAAGTTTTGCCTACCATCTATATTACAAATGAAGTCTGCCACGGAAGTAACTGTCATTATTTTCTAACTTCAGTCTTTGCCAGTAATTCACCGGAAAACCACAACTTTATTAAAAAAATGGACCAATGCTATGGAATGAGACCATCTTACATTACTGAGAAATTAGGGAGGCTCAGAGGTGAAAATTGGCTGCTGAAGTGAGTCAGGATTTTTTCAGCAACACAAATGGATCTCCGTTGCAGCTTTTTCTTTCCAGATCATGACAATACTACCCAAATGGCACGATAAATGGAGGTTACAGTAGTAAATTCCACAAAATACAGAAAAAGAAAGGGAATATCTACTGTAGGACCCTCTATTTACTTGGACAGAACAGAGTCGGGGGTGTGGAGGTTATAAGCAAGAAGTGCCTCCCATTGGCTGCCACCACTTGCTTGATGAAAAGCATACTAAATCGGCTTGCTGTTGAGAAGAAAATACAGGGTGCATTGCAAGCCGATTTTCTGATTAAAGTCAGATAGGAACACCACGGGACTCCACACTGAAACTTAAGCTGAAAAGGTAACTGATAAAGTACAGTTACATTTTCAATTTAATTTTCAAGACTGGAGCTAAAATATGACTGCAAAGTTACTTGCCCTGGTAGAAGGCACTCGGGTGTAACAACATGCAATTCCTACCATCTCACAGTGTGCTCAGTGTTAAGCACAGAGGTGTCATGAGACAGTAGTCAGGGCTAATGACTTAATATATAGATATCCATCTTAAACTTAAGATTATGTATTTTATCTATCCATTCTGTTTGCCCACTTTCTCTTGCTATCAGGTTCGCACTACTGCAATTGAATTTGTATTATCCTCTCATCAATGTGGAGTTTTTTTCTCCTCGGGCCTATGCTGAAAAGGAGGTGTGCTTGTCATCCCTGTCAGACCAGTCCTGTAATCAAATGCTAAATCAGTAAATAAAATAAAAATAAATAATATATTTCATTTTTCATGCATTCATTCATTCAATTCTGCTTTCAAATAAAGCAGTGTTCCATTTATATGTGAATACTCCATGGAACTTTCAGATCATGTTTTGTTTAATAATTCAAACTTAGGGATGGAATACAATTACCCTTGCTGTTGAACAGGGGAATCTAAAAAGTTTCCAGATTTATTTATGTATAGAAAAAGCAGTAACCAACTGGCCAAATGACTGACCTCTTGAAAAAAATGCATTTTTGTTTCTATATACCAATTTTCTTTTTTTTTCCAAAATGTTTTTATTCATTTTATAACACAATAACTTAACAGTATAGTAACAAGAAAAAACAAATAAATTATATACAATGTCCATAACAACTATAAAAGCAATATACATAGAAGAACACTTAATATTTCTTTAACAGATTAGACAATTTTGACTAAGCAATTAAATGATGAGTTGTGTTGTTAGTCCTTCCTTTTATAGTAGCAATCTCATTCTTACATATTTATTTCACAAGATGAATAAACTCAAATTTAAAGACAGGAGTAGATTGGGATTTCCAATTTTTAGTAACAACTTTCCTTGCTATAGAGAGGCTAGACCATAGTAAAAATGTTTGTTTTTTAGGAATGACTTCAAGAACAGGAACATTGAAAAGGATAAGGGAGTCATAAATTATACAGTTGTCATTCCATACAGCTTTACAAAGCTATTTAAAGTCTAACCAAAATGGAGAAATTATTTTGCACTTAACAACTATATGTATCCAGTCAGCATCACGGTATCCACATCTCCAGTATTTCATTTCATCCTTCCTGTACATTATGCATTTAATTCTTATTGCACATTATTGCTAGTCTATGTGGGGTGAAAATTTCTATGTGTATAAATGCCAGAACAGGGAAGATGTGGATTCCATCACTGACTGTAAACAATTTTTTTATCTTGTTCTGAGAATACTTTTCTATTTACTTCACTTGAACAATTCCAAAAGGAAACATTTGTTTTGCTAAAATTATTTCTGAGAATTTTATAAATAACAGATATGTATGAAGTGTTCTTGGGTGCGCTATTAATAATTGTTGTTTTTGGATGAGCTATTAATAATTGCTGAGAAAAAAAACAAGATTTTTAAGTTACTCTTACTGTATAACTCTAATGAGGGTACAATCTTAGTATGTATAAAATCCTTACAAGTTTGGATGTCAAGCCAACTGCAATTTTGCAGACTATATCTGCTGATCACTTAGTCTGCAGAACTTATTTAATTAGCTGAGAGAAACTGATTCCAATGTAATAGGTCACCCTTCTTAAATTCTAACATTTTCTGAGTATCAAAAGATACCAAACATTCATTTGTGTAAACAATATGAAACATAATTATTAATAAATTCTTAATTGATTAGAAAACATATGCTTTTTAAATAACAGCAGTATCTGGTTTATAACAGGTGTGAGAATATCAGTTTTGTCAATAATAGTAATAATGATGAATGCTGCTGACCTTGAACTGTAATCAGTCTTTCAAAAATGACAGAAACAAACATGTGCCCCTCTCTTGGGATATCAGCAAGTTGTAAAATATAATGCATTATATTCCTGTAGACAAACTGTTTAGTGATACATCAATGGCATGACCAATAACAATCACATCTGAAATAAATAATTTAATGTACACACAGCATCTGCAAAACAATCTAAAAAGTACAGTTTGCTCAGCAGGTGTTCAATCCATCATTTACTGAAAACCTCATCAAGCCTAGGCAGAAAATTTAACTTCTAACCATATTTTATTATTTAATTTCATACAACAAATACAGAAACCTACACTATGAAGGCAGATAAAGGGCATCTAAGCCCACCTAGTCTGCCATCTTGCTGTCTTGTGTCTCAGATGGCTTCAGTGACTCTTTTAATGACTACTCAGCTAAAAGTATTCTACAGCTTGTCTAATGAAATTAGTGATGAGAGAAATTCTTCAGTCAGCATAAATTTTGTGTCACAGACTATTAAGAAAGTTATTTGTGCTACCTGCAGTATATATCAGTCTCTAAAGCTGTGCCATGATCAGATGGTGTACTGGAGAAATGCTTGCTTCGATTGCACCACAGCAAAGCAATAATGAAAGGCAACTTTATGGATCCGAGTATAGCAGGGAAGAAAAACAATGTACTGAGAGGTATAACTAGCCAATTCTGCACCCACTGCCACTTTTAACATTGTAGCAAACTTCTTGCTACACCATATACCACACACAAAGCACTGAAGCTGAATGTCAGTACTACATCTGCCAGGTGTACCCCTTAACACCTTGCATCTGGGCAACTATCTCCTTTGCCCTACCATAGCTATTTTCTGAGTGCACTGACACATGATAAATGCATGTCACCCAACACATTAAGGGATATGTTTTGCACAAAATGTAACCTAGGAGTGGTAAAAATAGATAAAACTTTAATTTTAGTTGTGTTGCTCGACTTTTTTCTGTTTGATGAGACATTTGTGGAATCTTGTCAAGCCGTTGAAGGAGAATTCAACAAACACAAAGAAACTAAAGACAGTTCGCCAAAACCACCTTCTATGAAAACAGAGATTGCCTTTTTCTCTATTGTTGTGTGACCTCAAAATTAGCATAAGTAATTCCTTGGAGTGTGAGGGGGTGTCCCCCACATGGGTGGAGCAGGAGGGCTTGCCCCCTGCAAAAAAAAAATTGCTTCAATGTTTGCTGAAGGCAGTTTCAGAGAAATGGTTTCAATTTATTTGTGTTCATCTGACCTGCCTTTGATGGATCGAAATTAATCCAACATTTGCAATCAATCACTGAAATAGTGACTGTGGATTGACCCTTTACTGTATCCTTAAGATATTACCATAATTAGAAAAAATATATAAATATAACAACTGACTAAACATGACTAGGCAGGAATAATGATGATGATGATGATGATGATGATGATGATGATGAATGCTGCTGACGTTGAACTGTAATCAGTCTTTCAAAAATGACAGAAACAAACATGTGCCTTTCTCTTGGGATTTCAGCAAGTTGTGAAGTACAATGCATTATATTCCTGTGTACAAACTGTTTAGTGATACATCAATGGCATGACCAATAACAACCACATCTGGAATAAATAATTTAATGTACACACAGCGTCTGCAAAACAATCTAAAAAGTATAGTTTGCTCAGCAGCTGTTCAATCCATCTTTTACTGAAAACCTCGTCAAGCCTAGGCAGAAAATGTAACTTCTAACCATATTTTATCATTTAGGTTCATACAACAAATACAGAAACCTATACTATGAAGGCAGATAAAGGGCACCGACGTCCACCTAGTCTGCCATCTTGCTGTCTCATGGATAAGCTCTGGTATTTCACCTCTGCCCTTCATAACACTGGAACTGTTGGCCTGTATCTCTCCCAGAAATTCACAATTATAATATTTTTTTTGTATTTCACAGTACTACCTCTCAAGTAAGCTTGTTACAATCATCCAGCATACTTCCTATTGTTTCTTGTGTCACCCCAAAAATCCCACCTTGCAACTTAAAGTTATATCCTCTTGTTCACACACATCTGTGTTTAAAAAAGATGGCACTTAAATGAAGTATATGGATTCTTTAAAGTTACTTAAACATTTGTCATGCACCCTTCTTTCTTCTCTGTATAGTGGTGCACAGGTACATATTTAATTAGATGTTGGACTATTGGCCAGATTCAATAAAGCCTACACTAAGTGTACACAATATGTATTTAAGTATATTCTCATCAATTTTTGTGCTTTCTAGTCACTCAGAAAAAATTACACTAAGTGTACATGTAGTCTACACTTTGTGGTAACCATTATGAATCACTGTCAGTATTTAAAGTTGCAGGAATATCAGTAGGAAAACTAAAACTAGGACGAAGAAGGTGTGAGTTATGCCTGTGTTTTCTGTTCACTCAGAATGGTGTACACTTAGTGTAGGAGTTATTGAATCCCGGGGTATTTTAAGAAATGTTTTAATGAATTAACATACATTTAATATATATATATATATATATATATATATATATATATATATATATATGCAGAAAAGAAAAAAATTCAATATCAGATTATGTTATACAATGCTAGGAATACATTCTCATACAGTCAACACATCTAGAGTCTTGGTATTTCAACAGACACATTTCAAGGCTATTCCAACAAATAAAATTCTTAGTATGATTTATAGATATTACTCCCATCACTTCTTTTTTAGTTTTACATACCATTGTTTTTAAATTTAAAAATTCTATGAACGTAGGAACTGAGTTTGATTTCCAATTTTTTGTAATAACTCTTCTAACTACTGCCAGGACACTCCAAGTATTTTCTGTTATTTGGCTTTTAGAGATAAAGGAATTGGAACATTCATTAGTACTACTGATCTAATTTAAGAACAATTATCAGACCATAACTCCTTAAAAACATGTGTATATTTCAATGTACATTTATTTACATTTACCAGCTTTTTCATCTTTACTATATCTCCAGCAAACTGAAGAAGATATTTTATTAAAATCAGTGATTTTATACAGAGTAACATTCTATTAATATATTTCCACAGAAAAACTTTCCAATATGAATTTGAAGAAGATTGACAGACTCACTTAAGTAACAAAGTTTTATTCTTACCGAGTTACTCAATCTACTATTACCTAAAAAGTTCCAGAATTTTGCACCAAAGTTATTATTAATTATAATTAACTTATATAAATTGGATAGGCTTCCTTTGTAGGCCAATTTACCTTTAATAATAGCATTCATACATTCATATAATGGAGGAATAGTGTTCTGTTAATTTCTTAATGATGAATAATATTAACTGGTTAACAGATTTATCTAACGTATAATCTTTCATTAGCTATTCTGACAACTTAGCTTTTCCTTTTTCAAAGCAATCAGACCACAATACTAATCCATTCCTTTTTAGTAAATTAATTTTAACATTGTTCTGAGTTTCCATAAATTGAGAGGTATGTGCAATGGGAAAGCACACAATTTCCATTTTTATATTAACACGGTTTTAAAAACAACTTAATTTTTTTAATAACTGATTTTATATAAGCAGAGTCTAAAGATTGAAATGAATTTCCTTCTAAGTTATATTTTATCAACCAAGTGAAAGGATTGTTATATATTTCTAATTTATCATATCTGATAAACATATAAGAATTTTGCATAATCTGCTCCTGGATGGTTTTTCATTGATTAGTATACAATGAGTCTATCCAGAGTATAATAGAGTTAAAATATGCAGCAATGAAATACGATTCTACAAATGGGAAGCAAACACCACCATACTCCCATAATCCTATACAATTTTTATACGTAAATCTTAGCTTTTTAGGGTACCATAAGAATGAAGTTAATATTTTTTCCATTGTCTATAAAATGTCTTTTTGTCAGGTATAAAATCTATTGAAATGTAATATATGTATATATAACCATGGGTAATATAATCATTTTAATAAGTACTACCCTATTATCTAAAGTTAAGAAAAAAAAAACATTAATTATATTTTTAACAAGAAGTGACACTAATTATTTTTTTAAATGTATTAATAATTTTACTTGCATACTGATAGATATTTCCTCCTAAATATTTTATTTTCCTTTCCAATTACATTCACATTTATATTTATCTTTAAACTTACTATCTAGCGATTAAACACTAAAGTTTCAGTTTTATTATTATTAGATCTCAGCAGTGATACTTCTTGAAACATTTCAATTTCTGCATCCGTTTCTTTGATTGAATAATTTAAATGTCCTATAGTTAGTAAAATATCTTCTGCAAAAGCTGTAAATTAGATTGCCAATCCTTATTAATTGAGAATCACTCAATTTTTCATTGTTTCTTACACTATTAGCTAAAGGTTTAATAAGTAATGCAAACAGTACAGGGGGCAAGGGACAGCCTTGCTTTGTGCCTTTACTTAAATTGAATCCTTGAGAAATTTAAGTTCCAGTTTTAACATATGCATTGGAGTATCTGTACAAGTGTTTTTTAATATTCCAACAAATTGTTCTGGAAATGCAAACTCTTTTAAAGTTTTAAACAAGTAGCTCCAATCTACAGAATTAAAAGCTCTCTTGATATCAAAGCTAATTAGAGAGTCGATTTGTTGTTCATTCATTTTGCTAAATGTAAGATAATTACTACTTTTTTATATTATCACACATAAATCCATTGACTATACATCCTGTTTAATCATTATTAATCAATCAACTATGTCTGTTAATTTTGTAGTGAAGATGAATGTAAATATTTTACTAGTTACATTTAATAATGAAATACGACTATGTGAGGAAACCAACTTATTATCCTTTCCTTGCTTACATACAGGTGAAATTACAAAATATTTCTATGAGGGAGGAATTATTTTGTCACTCTGAATTATCATGGAAACATCGCTCAGTATTTCTAAAATATATAACAGAAGCAGACTATATAATTCCATACTTAAACCATCTAACTCTTAAAGCTTTATTAAATTATATTAGGGTAAAAGGCTTATTCAACAGAGATATTTGCTAATCATTAAATGTATTAGTAACATGTATTAGTAACATTTTTTCTTTGAATACTTATCAATCTTGTAATAATCAGTTTTATTATTTTATCTTTATTAAGATCATCTTGGATTTTTTTAAATAATAAGCATTTCCTCTTTGTCTGAATTAAGCTTGTTAGTGTGAGAATTTCAGATCTTATTCATTTGTGTCTTTTTGTTTAACATCTTACTTCTATTAGCTAATTTGTGAAGATTGTAGACTATTTTTGACCCACTGTTGACCCATAATGTACCTTACTCATTACAATCCCTTTATGTGGAGCAACTTTTTAAGGTGGAATTGGGCACCTTAAGACCAATTCCATGTTATTCTACTGTTTTTTTTTTCAGCAATTTACTGTGTGCTGTTATTTTGATTTGGAATTATGGGATCTACAGCTTCTGTTTCTTCAGTAACTTCCTGTGTGTTTACCTTTGCTTTGCTAAAGTTTATGTCAGGCCACATGCACATATCCTTGAGGATTTTGCAAGCTGTAACTATATATGCTTTGGTTGTTAGTAACATGTATGTAATACTGACTGATCCTAATCTGAGGAGATTACAAAAACAATGGGCAAAATTGTCAAAAAGAAAATTGGCACATCACAAAATGGATTATTGCTTATATAATATAATTTGGGAGATAAAGATTGGTTCTGTGGACACTGCTTAACATGTAATTATATTGGACACTGCTTAACATGTAATTATATTGGACCCCACCCAGTTTGGGTTCGTGAAGGGCTGATCTTGTCTCCTGAACTTGATTGACTTCTTCGAATCAGTCTCCAGAGCCATGGACAAGGGTAAGGTGGTCCACACAGCCTATCTAGACCTTGCCAAGGCCTTTGACACCATCCCCCACTCTGGAATCATAGATAAACTTACTAAGCTGGGCATTAATCCCTACGTCACCTAATGGGTTGCTAACTGGCTTACTGATAGAACCCACACTGTAAAAGTAGCAGACTCCAAATCCAGCTCCGGACAAGTGACAAGTGGAGTACCTCAGGGTTCAGTCCTGGGACCGCTCTTGTTTGGCATCTACTTCTCTGAAGTACAAGCCAACACTAAGGGACTCTGGATAACAAAGTTTGCAGATGACTGCAAACTGGGAGCCGTTACTGAATCCCCAAATGATGTGGATACTCTACAAAAGGGCCTTACAGAAATGGATGCTTGGTGCAAGAGCCATGGGCTCAAGCTCAATGCCAAGAAATGTATAGTTATCCCCTTTGGGAAAAAACATGTATCCATGAATTACCATATAGGTGGCAGTACACTAAACTCCGAAAGTTTGATAAGAGACTTAGGGACACAGGTGGACAGTGGTCTCACCTTTAATAACCACATCGCCACAACAGTCAGGAAATCCTTCTATGTGGCACACCTCCTCACTAAGGGCTTTTCATCCAGAAAAAAGGAGGTCATTGTCCCACTGTACTCATCCCTCATTAGACCCATTATAGAATACAATGCCCTGTTTGGTATGTACCTCTCAAGACATCTGCAACAACTGGAAAGGCCACAGAAATACCTCACTAAAAGAATCACAGGCCTAAAGCAGATGCCCTACGCTGACTGCCTTAAAAAACTCCAGCTATACTCTGTCGCATATCGTCTACTCAGAGGCGATCTTTGCTTAACATACAAGGCCATGTCAAACCCAGAGCTGTTGGACATGCTACACTTAAAGAAATCCCAATCCCTCAGAGCCACATGCTCCAGGGATCTAAACCTTGTCATCACAATAAACAAAACATGCTGGAGGAATAGGTTCCTGACCCAGAGACTCCACAGACTCTGGAATAGATTGACCATACATGTCAAGCAGAGTGCCTCTTTGGCCCTCTTCAAAAGGAACCTTGACGATTGGATGGGAGAAAGGAAATTCACCCCGGGGATCACGTCAGTCGCCCTGCTAGACAGGGGTCCAGGGAAGTAAATAGTGTGGGAAGAAATAGCCAGGGAATTGTTATGGCTAGGCTTGTATAGGCCCTAGGGCTGACAGCCTAGTACCAACCTATAAACCTATGAAATTGACTCACAGTTGTTTATCAACACTTAAATGTTTATGGTTGATATTAGAATTAAAGACAGCAAGTAATACCCTATTTAAAGTTTATTGAAATAAGATGTAGACAGTGTTTAAGGGGCATTAGATGTCAGTCAGTTTAGTAGTCAAACATTTTAAAGTAAAACATCCACATACTATTACAGATTTAAAATTTGATTTAATGCTCCATGTCATGTATAATATGATAACATCTATTCCTAGAAATTTGTTCAAAACAAAGGTGTTTTATGGAAGCCAAAGGTAAAGACAATGGATTAGTATGAAAGTACATAATTTAAGGCTGGTGGGTTAATTAACTGTTAACAGCATTTACTGTCTATCTATAGCATTTTATCAATTATTCTGAATTATATTTTTAGTGAACTATTTACTAGCAATACATTATCATGTAATGTACCCTTGAAGGCCTTTCTAGCCAATGAACTATATAATAAAGTGACCATTTTGCTTATAGAAAATGATTATAAAGTGTGAATTATAAAACATAACTGATTTTTTTCTGGCATGCCCTTCTTGCTATGAATCCTTGCAACTTTGGGTCCACATACTCATTGGCTTCCAGGTATTCTAAATTAATTTCACGTAGTAGTAACTTACTGTCTTCCTTGCACTTACGGTTAAACTGACAGATCATTAGTTTGTAGTCTTCAATTTCCTCCATCCTTGTGGAGGAGAATCAAATTTGCTCTTTTCTAGTAGTTACTGGCATTATCCTCCTTCCGTGATTTGCTAAGAATGGTACTGTCAATTAGCCCATCAGTACTGAAAGAATGCTAGGATAAGTTCCTTCAGGACCAGTTGGTTGTGTACCATTAGTTTCTGAGATTCTTTCAGGACAGTTTTTTTTTTCCTTTGAAAGGCTTGGGATCATCCCATTACCTTGGCACTTTTTGTGGTCATAGCCGGCAAGTCTCTCATCTCACTGTTGTCAAGTAAAAAACATCATTCTAACTTGCTCTTTGGTGTCCTTAGAGACTGCTTTCTGTGATGTGTACAATAAATGTTTATGTTTGTGCAAGGCAGTGGTTGTGTATTTATATAGGACAGATTTGGTTTGCCAGAATGTTTTTATAGATTTTCACCATATATTACCCACAAGTAATCAATATAAGAAAGTTAAATAATTCCTCCAAAATATACTGTTATAAGTTTGTATACATTTAATGACAAAGGAACACATTAATGAATGAAATGAAACATTATGACTAGATTAAAAGGAATAGTGATATTGTGTCAAATGTGTTACTCTTCAACTGATGTATTTTACGGACATTTCTATAAATATTTTCTGCTAATCAGATAAAGCATGCAGAACTGTATGAACCTTAAGATTCAAAAAGTAGAGAACAGCCTAGAATAATGAATAAAAATACCTTAAAGTACCACAGTTTTGTTTGTCATTATTAATGAGGATATGTACATTATTTAAGAGATCCACATGTACTTGCTTTGAAAAATGTTGCCCTACAGTGCAATACTGTTATTTGTCATCCTAAATACAATATATTCTTACCACTACTCCATAAAGGTGGGGACTTCCAAGATGGCTGCACATTGAATAACAGCTTAATTCTAGCTCTCCCAGTTTGAAAAAAGAAAATCTGCAGAGAAGGTCAGTAGACTTGTGTGTATGGGTAAATTTCAGGAACTGGCTAGTAAGTGTACTGCCTGGATGCCAGGAAAAAAAGAAATACCGAGGACCGAGAAAAAAAACAACTGCAAAAAGTGAGGAAGAAACACTGAATGGGGAAAGTTCTGCAGCTAATCAACAAAAAGGAATGCAACCTCCAGATGTGAATTGCAGTAACCTACAGGAAGATATAAGACAAATGCACACAGACTTGGTTAAAATAAACAAAACACTGATGGAGTATATCAACACAAACAACAAAAGGATGGAAAAAAATGGAAGAAGCTTTAAACAAATATCAGAGGATGTGATAAAGCTGCAAAAATCAGAGGTTGAAATGAAGACAAGGCTGGCTGAATATGAGATTGTTAGAGGTCAGAGCACATAGGGAAAACCTGAGATTTTTAGCTATAGCAGAGAAACTGGAAGAAACAGACTGCATTAATTTTAAGACACCATAAATAATCATAGCAGGGGTTGTTAGTTGAAAGAACACATTGTGTGTATGCTCCAAACCTGGCTATGAGAAAGCAACCTAGACCTTTAATATCATCTTAAGGTGAGATTACAATGTCAGTTAATATAGTAATGTTGATTTTTCTTTGATTGTACTCTGTTCTGTATTGTTTATCCATGGAACTTTTCCCCCCATGTCTCCACTGAAAATGGGTCACCAGCCCAGTCGGACACTACCCGGTAAACAAATGTAAATAAATAACAGTAAAGATGCAATCCTATCAGCAGAAGGAGTTGATTTTTGACAATACCGTGGCAGAAAGACAAAGTACTAAAAGTGGGTGACAGCAGAGTGTTTGTGGAGAATGATAACTCATTGTGCACCAGGCAAAAAAGAAGCAAATTTATTCCACTATTCAGGGAATGTTGAGACACAGGTGTGAGATTCAAACTGCAGTACCTAGGTGTCTACAAAGTATTCTTCTCTGGATGGACAAAATTATTTTTGATAAAGTATATGCTAAGGAGGAAATACAACATTTTTACAACAAAAAGTGAGCTGTGAAACAGACCGAAATTCTCCTTCTTGTTCTTCTGTTAATAACCACAGAGACTGTACCTGTGAAATTTTGTCCAGTGTTTCATCGGAAAATGTTGAAGTGAAGGAAGGGAGCATGAGAGTTGAGCAGAAGAATTGAGAGTACATTGGAAATGAAGCAGAGACAGGATTTGGGAGATGGAGATAAATAGCAGTTACTTAATAAGAGATTACAATGCAATAATTATATGTGTGAAATATGAAAGAACAAGAAAAATCTGGAAATACTGGACTTTTTCAGAATTTGTTGGACTTGTGGGGGTCTCTAAAGGATATGCCCTACTTCATGTCATTAATATTCAAAAAATGCGGGAATAGGAGGGACATTAACTCTAAGTAAATAATTATTTTTTTCTCACTAGCACTGTTTTTGTGGTGAATGGTTTTCTTTGCATTCTGTACAGTAAAGTTTTCTCAATTATGTTTAAGTGGAATGGGGATTATAAACAGGTGCTGTTCTTTTTTTCCCTTTCTTTCTCCCGTCTCTCTTTCTTCTTGTTCAGTTTTAAGAAATGTAGGCAATGCTAGTAAAAAAAGCCTGGTTAAAAGAGCATAACAAAAGAAAAATGAATGTACTTTTTCTCATTCTTGCATAGGGAAATGACTGGATTAAGGACCTTAGATTTATTTAGTAACAAGTTTTAAGAGTAAGCAAGTAAATGAAAAGGAATATTGAATATTATGAGTTTTGTCTAGCAAATACCATGTCTGCTTAGTAGCAATTCTGCAAATGATCTTCATGTTTCCATGGAAACAAAAACTGAGAAACTGGCTGCCTGGTTATTGGGTCTCCATGGAAATAATCTGATAAAGAGAAACTGTTTACAGTCTGGTGGAGGGTGATTGGCTGAAGAAAAAAATGAGAAGAGAAATTGGCTAGAAGATAATGTTCTCTGAAAGCACTTGGGGGTTTTCCCAGCTGGGAGAGCTATAAAGAAAAGACAAAGCCAAGTAGCACTTAGTAGAAGCACAGGCTGCACCATACATCATAGCATGTTTAACCTTTCTTTTAGGCTAACTCAATTCAGTGATTGTGGCTGTCAGTTTAGGACTTTTGTTCCTATCAGGAGGGCAAAACTTCAATACTTTGAAGATGTACATAGTGCGTTAGTATTAAGTTAATATGTTTTAGTGGGCATGGGGGGATACTTGTTTTTTGTTTGAGGGCTTTCAATAAAACAAAATATTCTGTAAGATGTTACACAGG
Source organism: Protopterus annectens (assembly GCF_019279795.1). Lineage (NCBI taxonomy): Eukaryota > Metazoa > Chordata > Ceratodontiformes > Protopteridae > Protopterus > Protopterus annectens. The sequence goes on along the minus strand of NC_056729.1, from coordinate 1,346,847,565 downwards.
CTCAAATGGATATGACAAGAAACAACTATATAATAGTTCAACTGGTCAAACAGTGTATGCATGTAACACAAAAACTGGAACTAGACAATAAAAATGTTATACATAAAAGATGGGAATAACTTTTAATGCAATGATTCTTTCTGTAATGTATTTAAATGTTAACAGTCTCACACATAAACACAAAAAAGAAAGAGTAGTGAACGATATTAAAAAATGTAGAGAGCAAATAGCTATGTTACTGAAAGAAGTGAACATGTGAATTTGATAAATAAAGGTTTTCAGGATGGTTATTCAGTGGAATACCTGGGACAAAAGAAAAGAGGAATACATATATTAATTGCAAGAGAAGCTCCAATAGTGAAAGGAGAGAATAAAAAAAGATAATAATAGCAGATTTGTAGTGCTAAGGGGCTACTGACAAGGTAGGATAATTACACTGGCATATATTTATATTCCACCTAAAACTGCTATAATGGAGCTTAAAAATTTCTGGGAGAAATAATCAGTTTTTCAGCAAGGAATATTACATATAGGTGGGGACTGGAATGTGATTTGCAACAATAAGGATGTGTCTGGGGGGCCCAGAAAGGAAAGTATAACAAGAACGGCAGATTTTCGAAGAAATTTATGAAAATATTTGGCATGGAAGGTGTGAATTTAGGAGTCGGAGTGAATTTACATATTATTTCCCAAGATATAAAAACCTGGGCTAGGCTAGACAAAATTTACATTTCACAGGAACATGTGCATTTAATTGAAGGTATTGATATGCATCCAATTACTATTTCAGATCAAATGCCAATAATACCTAAAATAACAACACAGGGTAATGAAATAAAAATGAGACACTGGCCCTTTCCCACCTATCTTTTGAAAAGAGAGAAATTTAAGGAATGGGTAGTGGAGATTATTCAGGAGCTGTTAGAGAGGATAGAAATGCCTTCTGAAAATATAGCTAGGGAGTGGGATAAAATTAAGGTGGAGTTTGAAAATAGGGTGGAAATAAAAGAAAGGGAGCTAAGGTTAAGAAATAATAATTATTTAGAGGGATTATGGTCTATGCTTCATCAACTCACGCCGGACCAGATTCCGATCACCAACTATTGCAAGAAGGATCTACTTTGTTGGATTCATTCTGAACAATTTCTCCTCGGCCGGCCCTTTGTCTTTCAAAAGCCCAGAGTCATAGTGACCATGGATGCCTCACAGATGGAGGGGGGGCATTTACTGGACAAGACTTCCAAGGCATTTGGTCCCCCTTAGAGGCCAAATGGCATATCAAGTTCCTGGAGCTAAGAGTGGTGCTTCTAGCACTGCAGGCCTTTCAAACAGCTGTTACTCAGGGGGACAATTATAATTCAAACAGATGATATATTCTAAGTTTGGTACATCAACAGGCAGGAAGGAACCAAGTCTTATCCCCTTTGTTGAGAAGTACTCAGAGTATGGCAGTGGGTAGTCTCTTCCAGCTGCTTTTTAATAGCATGCATATTCCAGGGAGTTCCACTGTAATTGCAAAAAAACTGGGCAGATGTATCCTTCAGCCTCACGAGCGGTCTCTCAATCCAAAAGTGGAGGAAAGGATCTTCTGTCAGTGGGGTCAACTTGTTGCGACCTGTATGCCTCTTCCCTAAATAACAAGTGCATCAATTAATTACTTTGCTCTGATTCTCCCTCTGGGGAAGTTACCAAGAGACGCTCGATTCCAGAACTGGCCACACGGTCTCATGTATGTTTTTCCACTGATACCTCTAATTCAAAAATTCTTGCAGAAAGCACTCAGGTTGAAGAGAAAAGTAATCCTCATTGCCCCCCTTTGGCCATGACAGATATGGCTCTCCTTTCTTTGGCTTTATCTGACTCAACAACCTTGGATTCTGGACCCGATTCTGGACCTTCTGTCTCATCCAGATGAACTTGTTCACCCAGACATTTTGAACCTCAACTGACAGCATAGTTCCTCCAATTCCATTAGTTGCCAGGCATTTAAATCTTTCCTCCCCGGTACACCACATCCTCCAATCTTCTCATAAACCTTCCATCCATAAACTATATTCTAGTAAATGGAAGAGATTTACCATTTGGGCTTGTGAAAAAGATACTGACCTTTTCCCTGCTTCTATAGAAAATATTTTAGACTTCTTAGCCTCTCTTTTTAATGCAGGAGCTTCCCCTTCTACCATCAGAATACAACTAGCAGCAATTTCCACTTTCCACAAAGATTTGGAAGAACGTTCTTTAGCTTCTCATAGACTTTGTAAGTCCTTTTTAAAAGGGACACTTTTGTTGAAACATCCTTTCAAAGACCCAACACCACCTTGGGATCTGAACCTAGTGTTGCAAACCACTGCACATTCTCCATTTGAACCCTTAGCAGAGTGTGATGTGAAGTTTTTGTAATGGAAAACATTCTTTTTGGTGGCTATAACCTCTTCTAGAAGGATGTCAGAAATTCAGACCTTGTCATGTCAACCACCTTATCTGATTTTTCACAAAGATAGAGTTTCTTTATGAAAAAAAAAACTCTATCCTACCCAAGGTAGTCTCAGAGTCTAATATCAATCAGACCATTAATTTACTGGTACTCTTTCCAAACTTTTCTAACAGAGATGAATATTCCTTGCATTTACTAGATGTTGTCAGACAATTACAGTATGCTTCTATCTTCACAGGAAGAAAGACATGAGAAAATCTGACCAATTATTTGTTTCCTTTTCCAGTGCAAGATTTGGTAAGTCTAGCCATATTGCTAAAGGACTGTATTTCATTTATCTATGATAAGAACAAAATTGCTTTGCCTAGGCCCATGAAAGCCCATTCTACAAGATCTGTAGCCACTTCAGCAGTTTTCCAATCTAGAGCTTCAATGGATCATATATGTGCAGCAGCTACTTGGGCTGCTCCCCACACCTTTATTACTCATTACAAATTGGTCTTGGTCTCTAGGGGAACAGCATGCTTTGGTTCAATGGTGCTCAGGAGTATCCTTCCATGAGTCCTCCCAAGATCTAAGGTAGTTGGAGACTTTATCCCATATGTCAAGGATAAAATGAAAATTGACAAAATCAGATAAAGAAGTTATGTATTCACCAAAATGTTCCGTCGGTGTTGTCCATTTTCATTTATCTTTGACTTCCCTCCCTCCATCCCCCAGCCTTCTGACAATAATATACCTTCAAATTATTGTGACCTTTAAAGCATAGCAGATATGGCTTCCATTCTGTCTTCATTATATATTATCCATACATTTTCTGCAAACTTGATCTGAGATAATTGGGAGAGAAGGATTGTGGGTAGAGGTGAAGCTCAAGAGTTTTTGGCTGGCATGAGCTGTAGTAATGGCCGAGTCGATCCTGATATAGGAACCAATCCCACATGTCAAGGATTAAATGAAAACTGACAACATCAGCTTAAGGGACTCAAATTCAAGGAACGGATATAATTGGTATGGTAGTCAAGAAAAGCTGGCTGTATTTGCAGACAATATTATTTTAAACCTGTCAAAACCAAAAATTGACATTACAGTGTTATGGAACATGTTTTAGACAATTTCACATCTTTTCGGGATACAAAATAAATTAAGCTAAAACAAAGGCAATAGAGGTAAATTATGTACCAACCCACAAATTGGTTCAGCAATATCCATATTTATGGGGGCATGATAAAATGAAGTATTTAGGAGTATGGATTTAAAATAATTCTGGTGTGGCAGCTAGGGATATTTGGGAAAAGACTAAACAAAGGATAATACAAAAACTGAGAAAATGGAAGCTTTGTTATATGGATATGGGTATGGATAACAAGATACAAGCAGTCAAAATGTTTTTAGTCCCTTTAGTCTTATACACAGGTCAGGCATATTTTTATCAACCAGAGGAGAAGCTGTGGATAGCAATTAAAAGACAGCTGAAAGACTTTATCTGGTCAGGGAAGACTACAAGAGTTAAGTGTGATAAGCTGATTCTTCCAGTAGAACAGGGCAGACTGGGATTACCCAATTTGAATGGGTATTTCAGAGCTACACAATTAAGGCTTCTATACATAGCATAAGCAGAAAACTATAGTTCAAAGTGGAAAGAGATGATGTTGAAGCACATGGGAGTTCAAGAAACAAGGAAAGACTGGGATATTGGCTGCAGGCCTTTAAGAATAACAATAATCATACAGAATATTATATCTACAACGTAGCAGAAAGTATTCTAAGAACTAAGCCAGCATGGGAATAAAGAAAGGAGATTCTGCCTATAGGGATGACTGCACTTAGGGATACAGACAATAGGCAAGGGGGGGCTGGAATTTATTGGAGAAAGCTGGTAAAGGAACCAAGGTATTGGAAGCAAATAACTACAGAGGGAAAGGTAATAGAATGGAAAGAGGCCAAGAATGTATTTTGACTGCAGGTTAGAGATTGCCTTCCCTATCATGGATTGATACCAGAGTATAGGCACAGAGAAAGAAATAGGGGGTCCTAAATGAAAGACCAGCACTCGTATAGTTTTTAGTAGAATCTAGAACAGAATCTGCCGTTAAAAAAGGAATAATTAGTAGAGCATATAAAACATTACATTATAACTATAAGAGTCAATCAGAGGAGGGTAGAAAGGATTGGAAAGAGATTGGATAAGCAATTCTCAAACAAACAATGACAGGATAATAGTATGTCTCCCAAATATGCAAGACAATCTAGAAGATTTGGGATTTTTGCTTGGAAATGTTTACATAAATATTTTTATACCCTAAGTAGACCACAGACTTTTGACTTGGGTAGAGAGCAAATGTTGGAGGTGTGACGGGGAACAGAGAGGTACTTGGGAACATATTTTCTGGGAGTACAGTGCATTGGCAGACTTTAAGGATTCTCTGTCGGATACACTGTTGGAGATGCTGGGTAAGCGGATTGGTGTGACAAGGGAGATGATTTTTCTGAGCTGTAATATGGAATCGGAATTTCCTAAACTAAGGCCTTGCTGTGTCTAATTATTGCGGCTGCCAAAAAAGCAATTACTAGAACATGGAAATCAAAATCTAAACCAACTATATTAGAAGTAGTTAAAATATTAACGGAGATAAAACAACTGGAATTGAGATCTTTAGAAAAGGGTAGGAGCAAACTACCTAGGGAAAAAATGGGAATTGTGGGAACAATACATACATGGGAGGAATGAGGTTAAAAATAAGGCAGGACTTAAATGAGCTATGTAATGTTTGACTGAAAATGACTGGGTAGATTATAAGTGATGTATAATGCTTGCAACTGGGAGTGTGTCGATACAGTCTGTGATGTAAAATGCTTGTAACTAGGACTGTGTCAGTGTGATTTGCTTTAATTTATATAAATGTATGATTGCTTATGTCATAAGTGATGGTTTAATTAAAAAAAGGGGCATGAATTGAATAATTTATGTAATACTGCTTGGGTTACATGATATATAGCAATATATGTGAAATATAGCATTTGCTAATGTTAATTTGTTAATACAGTTTGATAACTTTTGTATAAATGTAAGTTTGCCTGTGTCACAAGTGATAATTCAATAACACTGTTTAAAAAATTACTCCATAAAGGGTGAATATCTACTATCTGAATTAATCTTCATGTTTTGTAAAATTACCAACATCCACAGTTAGTACTACACTAATAACAGCAGACAATATTACATAATATAATGCTTTGTTTCAAAACAGCTTTTTTTCCTTACCACATCATCAGCATACCAATGGGCAATCAGTAAACCCTGGATATATAGTTGAACATCAAATCACCAAATCACTCTACAAAATTAACAACATTATAAAGAAAATCATTTCTGCAAGGGACAAGTCCTCCTGCATCATAAAAACCCAAACCTTGTGGAAAAGTAGAAACTTTCTTGCCACCATAGTATCTCAGCCTCAATAAATATTATTCAAGCAAACATGATATTCAGTTAAATTAATTAAATAATTAACTATTCCCATTTCACTCATACAATATGCAATGTTCAACATGTAACCTGTGCACCTCAACATGCTTAGGCATAAGTATGTAGATGATGTTTTATATTTTAAGGAATGTACTGTATTCAGGAGTGAAACGTCAGATGGTGTTTGGAGATCAGCACTACAACACTTTGAAAGGAATTTTACAGAAGGTACATAAATACCAGTGTTTATCTTGCACAATCTAAACCTAATGCACATTTGAGTCTTTGCAGTGTATGTCTTTAATGCATGAAACAGGAAGTTTTCAAGGTATACAGGAACATTACAAAAAAATTAGTACACCAGAAACAAGACTAACAGTTTTAAGGATGTTATAGCTAAAGGATATATTACAGACATGTACATCTAGTTAGGTAATACTGCTAGCATACTTGATGAAAAACAGGGAACTGTGGTGGCACTGCTTATTCTGTGATGAGAGTTAGCCACCTTATAGACACCTTACAACAGAGACACTACATGTGTCTTCAGATTTGAATGCACATTTATGGATGCTACTGACAAAAAGCCCATTAAAATGCTATTAAAATCAAAGGTGCATTTTGCTTATTGAAAAAGGAATGTTCTCATTTTTCTAGTTCCTTTCTAAGACTTAAAAGAGCAAGTGAAGAGTATGATATGGTAATTTCATCAGTAATACGGTAAACAATAGCATAGGTACAACAACAAAAGGAGGGAAATTCACAGTTTGTGAACTATAACATTTGTAAGTCCATAGGACAGAGAGAGAGAGACTGTTAACTTTGTACTCCATGACAGAAAAAAAAATGTGTAGACGATGCCGTTATTATGCAAGATGACCCATGTTTATTATGCAAGATGACCCATGTTTATTTCATTTTGTTTTTACTTTGTTGATTTCATTGTTAATCTGGATCACACCTCATTTTAGTGGAGCCAAATAGTGAAGCTCTAGTATTTAGAAATGAAATCTAGATATGAAGAAATCATATTGGCAGCTGGCACAGAGGATTAAGGCTGTGAGGTGTAGTTCATTTGGTACAGGTTTGATTCCCTCAGTCTTCATTGGCTGACTGTGTAATCTTCAGCAAATAATTTAACCAGACATTGCTCAGGGGTCACTCACGATAAGTAACTGTGTGTCTAGTGGGCCCATATGGTTAACAAACAGATATTATTACTACTACTATCCAGGGGTGAGTCGTGCTATTGGACTGCAGGACTGCAGCCCCCCAGCTGTAAAAAGAAAAAAAAAAAGGAATGTAGTGTCTGTTATAATTTAGTGTTCATTTCCTGAACTCAGTCTGCTGGAAATAATTTGAAGTGTCCACACCATTTTCCCGAACTCAGACTGCTGTAAAAAGAAAAACCATTTAAATAATATTCAGTGTTCCCAAACCCAGACTGGTTAAACAGCAGTCCAGATTGGGAAACAAGGCATCAGACTGCAGATGCCTCAGAGGTCTATGCAGTTACAACCACACAGACTGGAAGGGGATTGGACTGCAGGCTGGATAGCTGTAAAGCCTGCTGCTGCTCTCACGGGACTTATTAGCTGCTCTTACAGGATCAGGACCAGGCTTACACATGGATGGCTTTCTTATTAGCTACTCTCGCAGGAGCAGGTCTGGGCTTACACATGGATGGCTTTCTTATTAGCTGCTCTCCCGGGATTTAATAGCTGCTCTCGCAGGAGCAGGACCGGGTTTTCTGCTCTCGCAGGATGGCCAATAATGTAAGTTTTTCTCTGCTTACACAGACGGAGTTTAACATCTCTGCTTATGCTTTCACAGATGGATCTACTATCTGGGACCATATTCTACAGAGGACAAGGATTATCATGGAGGAAGAGTGAGTTATTTTTGTTCCTTGCTTCTCAGAGGGAATGACTTACCAGAACCATAGCTTACGGAGTCATTTTCACTTTCACAGATGGACTACTATCCATTGTGGAGGGAGAGTTATTTGTTTGTATTCCAGAGGAGAAGTGTGTGTGTGTGTGTGTGTGTGTGTGTGTGTGTGTGTGTGTGTGTGTGTGTGTGTGTAAAATATACCTTGTGGCTAGAGAAAGGCTCAAACCCTGTACCTTGGATGCAAATAGCAAGAGCCTGAATTCCCTACCGACTCACTCTCCCTCCACGATAATCCTTGTAACATAGTGTAACATAGGCAATATATTCATCAAGGGCAACAGGCACTTTATTTGTAGATGAAACAATTAAATATAAAGTTGTTTGCTAGCAGCAACCTCTTCATTAGTTGCAGATCTCTTTAATGTGGAATTATTTATATGACTGCTGGATTGTAGAAGTTTGAGTAGACTTTTATATGGAAATGTTCTAAACTGGGCAGTTTTATCACTGTTGGTGCATGCATTTTGTTTCATTGTTTACTGGAAAAATGTTCAAAACAATAAATTTAAAACACCCTCTAACAACTGTACTGTATTATACAATATAATTTAATACAATCAGGAAGGTGTATCAAAGAACACATGTATGTTTCGTGTGCAAGGGGCCTATGATTTGAAAACAGCCCATAGTTAATCTTTATCTGCCACTGGCCAGATGTATTTTCTTTGAATGTGGGTTTCAATGCTGTTTCAATGAATGGGAGTTTCAAGGGCAGAGAAGTTTTAATGCTAAGTCTATTTTCATTGTGAGACTGGATTGCTTTGTTTACCAGATGTCTATTAGTGTTTGTGCTGTAAAATGTGAAATAAAACATTTAAATGAAATCCAAATCATCGTAGAAGTAAAGCAATATGCACATTACAGTGTTTATGGTAAATGGGGTGAAATAGCCAAGTAATGGGACATTGGAATAGCTGCAGGGGGGAGGCCCTATTCGACCATGATTTTGTGAGGGGGAAGGGTGGCAAAATCAATGACAGCGCTGGCTGACCTATACCTCTCAACTGTCCAGATTTTCACAAAATGAATAGATTTTTGCTTATTTTTGGTTTGTTCATCATAAAATGTGTGGTTTTCTGGAAAATCATTTAGGAATGAAGTCACTAAATAATGACAGACATTGAGTTTCAGACTTCATACTCTTCAGAAAAATTATTGCTAAAGCAAGACCTGTTATAATTTCAACTGTCTAAGTTTATACAAGAGCAAATATTAGTACTGTTTGTATGTTCCCCCAGTATATTTGGCCTTGTCCAGATTCCTGTATTAAGAGGTTGGGAGGTACATGCAAATATATCCAAACCTCTCAGCTGTCTCCGATTTTGGCTCAAAATGTTGCTTTCCTCCTAATAATCCCTCAGCAAAAGAGCAATTTTGAAAGAAAACATGGAGGGTTTACAAAAATTAATAAATAATTGTAATGATTAGCATTAAAGATTACTTTTATTTCAGAAATGCATGTAGATTCTCTTATTTTGTCGGCTGCTCAACTTAACAATACTAATATTAAAAAAAGTGTCCCTTCTTTGACATGTTCCCAGCTATATTGTGGGGATGTTTTATGTTTTTGCATCACATTTTGGTCTGTTTATCATAAAATTGTGGTTTTCTGGCAAATTAGTGTAAAATCATTAAAGACTGACATTAGAAAATAATGACAGACATTTGAGTTTCAGATTTCATACCCTTTGGAAAATTCATACTAATGCAATACCTACTATTCTATTGTCTTTCTAAGTTTATAAGAGCAATATTTAAAAATTGTCCTTATTATTGGGCCTCTGTCCCACTTCTATTTATGGCTTTGTCCTGATTTCTTGCTCTGAGGTTGAGAGGTATGATAAATGTGTCAGGGCCATCACTGTCAGCAAGACACATTTCAAATTTTGACATACTTGTTGCACCCCCCCATGTAGTGACTCTGGATGTGTCCAAGCAAGGCAAGGAGCAGTTATCCAGCGTAAGTGTGCAGAGTACCCCCAGCCAAGATAGGCACAAGTACTACAGTGGCTTTTCATCTGTCCTTGATTTTGCAGAATGTTCTGGTTTTCTGTCATATTTTTATACTGTTGATTTATTTTTCTTATTACTCAGAAAATGCATGTTGTTGCACTGCCTGTTGCCCTGTGTTTAAGTAGCAATGCTTTAATGGCCATCAAGTAAGCTTGTCTGAGATTGTAAGATGCAAGTAAGCTTTAATAAGCATACTGTTAAAGAATTATCATTTAAAGCCTTTTTGTTGTTGCCATGCAGAGAATAGTTACAAAACTTAGGCACTGAAATGCATATGACAGTATTTGTAATAAAGGACAGGATTACAGTATTTTCAGAAACTCTTTACATTTGTTGGAGACTTGCAGTCATCTTTGCAGGCTTTACCCATAAATTAAACAGAATGCCAGTCTATGATGTGTGATCCATAACCTGTGCAGTAATCCTTTAAGCAATCTATCTTAAGCTTGTTTCTTGTTTGCTATTCATGTTTTACTTCGACCATGTTTTCCCCATGAAACAAGTAGATAGTTGTTGTCAGGCAGCAGGTCTTTCTGGGATAAAAAAACTTTTCAAGTGGTGATATCACAGAGATTGCTACCTTCAACATGTTACTTGGTACTTTTATAAAGCTGAATATAGATTATAATTTGAACTGCAGTGCAAGGAGAAGTGGTTTGAGTTGAGTGCTGCTTGTTTTTTGCACTTGATTTTGACTGGCACTCCAGTAATGTATTTAAAAAGTAATTTATTTTTTCATGCCTCACAACCTTTTTGTTTCCGTCTAGATATTAAGTAAGCTGTCATGTAGCCACTGCATTAAAATACATATTTTTTCTTCTACACTTTATGTTGTCCTGATTGGACTCTCATAATGATGGTCTGGCAGCCAGGACAGCATATTTAATTAAAGTCCCGGTCTTTCTAGCTTTGAGAATAGCTCTGCCCCTTTCTAGTTGGTCACACCTCTTCCCCTTGGCCCCACCCATTCAGCTGTCTCTTGCAGCCCCTCTTTGATTTGAAGTCACCAGCTGCCACTGCTACTATCACAGAAAACAAGAGAGAGAACACCAGCATAAATAATACAAATATGAGTATCAGTTCAAAGGATAACATATTAAAATAAGGAAAATCTGGTAATTCTACAGGAGGTATCACTTCAAATAAACCAAAACACAAAAATGCACACACTACTTCTAAATGGAGGAGTCTAGTAAATCAAATTGCTGAGACCGTCTTGTATTTAAGTTAATTCTATTTGAGTTTGCAGAATGGTTCTGATGACGCTCTGTAAAATAATTAAAGAATGAGAGCAATTAACTTCAACAACACTCAGTAATTTGATTTACGTCACTCCTCCATTATGAAGAAGTGTGTGCATTTTTGTGTATTACAATAAGACACAGACATAAAAGGAAGAGATACACAAAAAGTGAAAAACATGTATACACTCAAAGAAATAAAAGTGCCATGTGTTATTCAGTATATCAGGCTAAACTGTAAATGCCATTACAAAAGAGATATACTGTGCCAAATACTTTAGTATTTTTATATACACACACACACACACACAATTAAATCAGTGAAGAACAAACAGGAAATGGCATTGATCAAAAACACAACAAACCAAAATAGCAACACACGACACCCCCCAAAAAAAAATAAATAAATAATAATGAAAACTGACAGACTAAGAAATAAATGCAAACACATTTTGCCCATGTGGGAGACAAGTTTTTCACACTTACTGAACTTATATATATCAACCCCATGGTCATACAAATACAAAGAAGTTGGAAATCACCCTGAAGAAAGGCCCCACTGCTACTGCACATTGATACACCACACCATCAGTGATTGTCCACCAAAATACAGTCATTCCAGTAACATCACTAATCTCTATAGACATGATCTACTTCCTCAATACAGCAATGTAGAATACTTCATTCACATAAATATTTGACAGTAAATGGTTTGACCATATGTGAACTTAGAATATTTTGCATATGGCATCTCATAAACCACTCACTGTCTGTATGTCGGTCAAAGGCATGGTCACAATTTTGCATTGTATCTATGTGTGTGTGTGTATATATATATATATATATATATATATATATATATATATATAAATGTATGTGTGTGTGTGTGTGTATGTGTCTGTACACACACATAAATATATATATATATATATATATATATATATATATATATATACATATATATAGTTATATAAATACACACACACACACCCTACAAGGCTATCAACCTGGATGTCATTTTAAGCCTAGCCGTTTCATCCCAATGTAATACAACAGAAATGCTAGTCAATACCCAAGATATTGCATTTAGTGATGACTGCCCATATCCAGGACGGTTGTGGGCTCTATCTCTGGTAAGAATTTACAATGTGCCATCGACTCGTCCAAGTTCATTTTGAACAGTGTCATAGAGGTGCTCTGTTTCACATGAACTGGCAGTTGCTGGGAGATAAATCTGTCTCTCCAGCATGTCCTATTTAAGTCACGGGCTATATTTAGGTTCCTGGAATGGGTAGCCCTAGTCCCATTTGATTTATGGATAAGCATTAAGTTCATTAGGTTTGGGTCTTGGATTGCTCTGTAGGCCAGGCATAAGTCTCCCCTAAGAAGTCTATATGGTACAAAGTATAGTGACAGGGACTTTAGTTGGTCTTTGTAAGGCACATGCTGGAGCCCCTTGATCTTTTTTGTTAGAAACCTCTGAGGTCTCTCTCATTGCTGCAGCTGCTTACTATGGTACATGCCAAATGGGGTTTTACACTCAATTATGGGTTGGATAATTGCCAAGAACAGGGGGCATATAACTTATTTTGCCCTCGAGGTGATGCCTTTACAAATCAAGTGTGCTACGTAGAAAGATTTTCTTACTACAGTACACACATGGAGGTCAAAGTTAAGGTCACAGTCAACTTGTGATCCCACTTCATGGGTACTTGGGGTAAAGTTTATTTCATATTGTGATGATGCATTTCTCTGCATTCAGTTTGAGACAGTGACTAATACACCAGTCACTGGTCTGAGTGAGACTCTCTTGGAGTACACTGACATCATTTGGGGATTCAATTATTGCACCTAGTTTACAGTTATCTGCAAACTTGGTTAGCCACAACCCCTTAGGTTTGACCTGAACTTCTGAGAAGTATTTACCAAACAGTAGGGGGCCTAGCACTGACTTCTGTGGCACCCTACTGGTAACAGGTCTGCTGGTTGATGTGCAGTCACCCACTCTGATAGTGTGTGTCTGGTCTGTGAGCCAGTTGGCAATCCATTTTACAAAGAAGGGGTTTACATTCAGTTTGTTAAGTTTATTGGTAATGGCTGAATTTGGGATTGCATAGAAAGCTTTGCCAGGTCAAGGTATGCTATGTGCACAGATTTGCCCTTGTCAATGGCCTTGTTCACATTTTCAAAGAAATTCTGATTTAACAGGTAGGATCTGCCATTCACGAAGCCGAACTGGGTAGGATCCAGGTTTGGAGTTCACCTATGTCTTTATTTATGACGTCCATAATGATATGTTCAATGACCTTACAGATGAGGCTGGTCAGGCTTATGGGTCTGTAATTCCCTGGGTCTGTTGCTAGGCCACCCCTGTGGAGGGGAATAACTGTTGCTGTTCTCCATTCCACAGGAATAAAGCCTGTGGTTAGGCTATGATTGAAAAGAATACTTGATGCTAAATCATGTTTTAGCCTGCTTAGAAGACAGACTGAGATGATATCTGGTCCCATAGAGGCTGTGCTTTTTGCCTTGGACAAGGCTTTAAAGACCTGCTCTTCAGATATTTAGGGTGGGGGGGTTGGGGGAAGGTTTGTTGTAAGTTAGAAGGGGATAAGGGAGTGAACTTTTTGCCAAACCTATCCATTAGCAGGTTTGCTATCTCTGTGGGGTCGGTGTTGTGTGATACCAATGGCCACTAATTCTGCACATGCTTGGGTCCTACCCTTTAGGTTATGTTCATAGCTGTAAAAGTCCTTATTGTTATCTTTGGCTGTGCTTGCTAAGTTTCTCTCAAAGGAGCACTAGGAAGATTTGACAAGTTCTCTTATTTGCAAGTTGAGGCTGAGGAGGGTGCTGTTCCATTGTTGGGGGCATGCCTTTGTGTTCTTGGACAGCAGTTTATTGTAAAGTTTGTTCATGCTGGATGTCCACCATGGCAGCCTGTTTTTACTTAGGGCTCTGCCTTTTATTCTTTCTGGTACAGCCGCATTTATATACTCATGCAAGTGATTGTGCAAGGCTGTAGTGTAAACGTCAGCATAGTTACCACTTCCAGCTTGAGGTGGGGATTGGAATGCATTTATACCTACACCTAGGAGGGTACAGTTTGCCTTGGTGAAGTTTTTTAGTCTGATTTCGCCCTTTGTGAGTTCTGGTGTTAGTGTCAGCTCAAAGGTGACTGATTTGTGGTAAGTTTTAACTAATGAGGGTCTGACAGTTGCAGCAGTGCATCTGTTTGACATGTTGGTGAAGACCAGATCCAGAATGTTTGTTCCCCTTGTCGGGGTATGGACAATTTGTACTAGGGCATTTGAATTTAACAAAGTCAAGGAACTTTTACGCTAGAGAGTTAGAGCTAGCATAGATTTCCAAGCTGATGGCGGGATAATTGAAATCCACCATAACCAGCATGTTCAGTAAAATTTGGATTGTAAATAAAATCACCCGAACTAAGGCAAAGTGTAAACTAAACCAATAAAATAACACTCAAAGGCATAAGGAACTAGGAGATAATATGGTTAGCGTAGCTTCTTTTAATAGTCGCCTTCGTAACAATTCTTCAGAACACATACAAAAATGAATAAAACATGACATTATTATATAGGTCAAAACCACAACACACAACCAATGAAAAACTTCAATTCAAGCTCGATAATAAATCAATAAAACATCAATTAAAACAATTACTTAATTAGCAACTGTGTAACCCTTTAGTTTCCTATCTTTCAAGAAACACTTAATGTTTATCTGTTCATTCAGACCAGGTAAAACATCAGCTTTTAGCTTTATTTGTGTCAATATACCATTCTTTCTCAACTTGGTTCTTAAAATCCCCTCCTCTTCTATCATGATTAACCTGTTCTAATACAGCAAAATAACATTTGCTGTATTTTTCGAAAACTAAGGTGTGCTTATACAATGCATTTACATTATCCTTGGTCTTGATAGCGTATAAATGCTCTTTTATCCTATCACTCAGGCAATGAGTAGTCATGCCTATATAAAAAATTCACACCCAGAACAAACCCCTATATAAACAAATCCTTTGGAGCCAAAATGAAACCTCCCATTAAGTTTAACTGTAAAATCCATATGTAACAAAAATAAAGAGGGGCCATCATAAACAAATCTACTAGATTTACAGCAGATAGTAAAGACAGCCTCAAGGCCTTCTATAGTTATGCAAAGAATCTCCACGGCAATACCCAGATTTGCTCTGAGACTGGCCGACAGATTCAGTGCCAACTTCACCCCCCCCCCCCCCAAAGGACAAATCACAATACCAGTAGATTGCCAGGCACCCAGTATTACTGCTGCGCAGGTTAAAACAGCACTGTCCAAGGCCAAGAATACAGCTTCTATGGGACCTGACAATATCCCTGGCTGTGTTCTACATGAACTACAGAGTGAACTGGCACCTCACCAGTGTCCTCTGTTCAATCACAGCCTCATCTCAGGCTTTGTCTCTACCGAATGATGCACTGCTACAGTCATCCCTCTCCACAAAGGAGGAGCACCTACAGACCCTGGGAACTATCACCCCATTAGCCTGATGAGCCTGATATACAAAGCTATGGAATGCATCATTATGGACCTAATAAACATTGATATAGGGAATCTTCAAACTCTGGATCCCACACAGTTGGTTTTGTGAAGGGAAGATCGTGCCTGCTCAACCTGGTCGACTTCTTTGAGTCAATCACCAGAGTTGTGGATGAAGGCAAGGTAGTTCATACAGCCTACCTTGATCTGGCTATGGCTTTTGATACCATTCCCACTCAGGAATCATAGAAAAACTCACTAAGCTAAGCATCAACCCATATATCACTAGGTGGGTTGCAAACTGGCTCACAGATAGAACCCACAGTGTGAAAGTAGCTGACTCCAAGTCAGACTTACGAGTGGAGTCCCGCAGGGTTCGGTCCTAGGTCCTCTCCTGTTTGGTATCTACTTCTCTGAAGTCCAGGCCAACACAAAGAGACTCTGGCTGACAAAGTTCGCTGACGATTGCAAGTTGGGAGCTATTATTAACTCCCCAAGTGGTGTTGACATCCTACATAATGGCCTCACTGAGACCAACGACTGGTGTTAGAACCATGGCCTTAAGCTCAATGCCAAAAAATATGTCGTCTTCCCCTTTGGGAAAAACCCGGTTCCCATGAATTACCACACTGATGGTAGTTCAGTGAACACAGAAGGCGTTGTAACATATCTGGGAACACAAGATGACAGCAACCTCTCTTTTAATCACCACATTGTCACAAAGAGAGGTTGACAGCAACCTCTCTTTTGATCACCACATTGCCACTATGGTTAGAAAGTCCTTCTATGTGGCACATCTCATTACTACGGGTTTTGCATCCAGGAAGAAAGAGGTCATTGTCTCCCTCTACTCTTCCCTCATTAGGTCAGTCATTGAGTACAATGCCCCATTTGGCATGTACCTCACTAGACACCTGCAACAACTGGAGAGGCACCAAAAGTACCTCACAAAGAGGACCCTAGACCTTAAACACTTGTCCTATATGGACAAACTCAAAAAACTCCAACTATTTTCTGTTTCATATCGCCTACTAAGAGGTGATCTCTGCTTGAGTTACAAAGCCATATCTGACCCAGCTCTGTTAGAAATGCTGCATCTAAAGAAATACCAATCCCTCGGCACCACACACTCCAGAGACATCAACCTCATTACCACAATTAACAGAACATGCTGGAGGGACAGGTTCATAACCAGAGATTGCCCATGCTATGGAATAGACTTTCCATACATGTCAAGGAGAGCACCTCGCTGACCCTCTTTAAGAGAAATCTTGATGAGTGGATGGGAAACAGAAAATTCACCCCGGGGATAACTCCAGTGGCTCTACTCGACAGAGGCACTGGGAACTAAGGTAGGGTGGCACTATGCCAGAGTAATCCTATGGCTAGGCTTATAAAGGCCCGGGGCCATTAGCCTAGTACACACCTATGAGCCTATAAGACAGATACTTGATATACATAAAAACTGTAGGTTCATTCAGTACCACCTATATGAACTTTTAATTTAAATTAAAATTACTAGTCTCCCATCAGGACACAAGTGCTCATCAGCAGTTGAATTCTGCTCACTGCACACTCAGGAAAGTCTGCAGTCCATGGCTACCACCCCACCCATACAGTCTAGGAAGATAATCAGCACTGCAAAACTAAACCAAGGATATACCCCTTGAGCCTGAAGAGCAATCACGCTTGGGCAACTCTTCAGTCCATGGCTACCACCCCACCCATACAGTCTAGGAAGAAATCAGTACTGCAAAACTAAACCAAGGATATACCCTTTGAGCCTGAAGAGCAGGGTAAGTCCACCCAGGCATTCTACATGTATGTGTTATGATAGTGAAGCTTTAACATTAGCTGTGATACTTAGTAGTTCTCAGTGTGGTAATAACATTGACTGTTTGAGCCTTGTGTCCCCCCCCCCCCAGCTTGTGTAGTAATGCTAACTGTCTACTAGACAGTATATACTTAATTCAGGTCCTTCCTATTCTCTGTCATTAAAACTTAAACCTCAAGCAGCCCTTTCAGCGCTGTTTGCCTTAATTTTGTATCACTTGAGCCCTGCCTGTTTATTTGCATCTCTATACATTCCCCTTCATTGCTAATGTTTCTCCCTACTCTACTTTGTGCATAAACTGGCTACTAATAAGCAAGTCAATATGAAGACACACTCCCAACCTTAATAAACTTTGCTGTCTCTTCTCTTCTTCACTTTACAATTAGAGTTTGTATTACTACTCACCCACTCTGAGGCCTTCACTCATAGGTTTCCACTGCTTGCCTCTCTGGTTTGGCTGGTTTCTTTGCATTGCACCTGGTTCACACCGTTTTTGCTACCCCCACCCCCACCCCCAATACTAAGTCTATATTAGATTCCTGCTGTTTATGGAGCCATCTTTAAATTACTAGTCTCCCATCAGGACACAAGTGCTCATCAGCTGCTGAATTCTGCTCACCGGTAAGCCATCAGACCTCAAGAATTTCTTAGTGTTGTTTTTAGTTAATTATTTGGTCACTACTTAAAGAGCTACTAGTGGCAAATATAATCTTCTTTACCTCCCTAAGTGTGCACTATCAATCTGCAGTATAAAACTAGAGAAATAAAATATAACATCTGCAGTATAAAACTAGAGAAATAAAATATAACATTTTACAATTACTTACCTTGCATGCACAGAAATCAGGTACCTCATGGTTTGGCAGAAATCAGGTGCCTCGTGGTTTGGTTTGGCCCAGCTCCGCTTGCCCTCGCTGTGCTCAGGCTTTCTCCATGCCCTGCCCTGCCCCCAAATCTCACCCACCCCTGGTGGTACTAAATTTAAAGCTCTAAACACCACACCCCTCCACTATAATTTATCAATGATAACCTCCTAGATCAAACCACCCCCCCACCTGCCACTAAAGCTTCCTAGTCTTCTTAATTTACTCCTGTACCAAATACAGTTCCAACATCATGCCCCAGCCAGGCACTATGTTATCCCTCAAAATACTGCTACTGTTTTCGCTGTTACCTCTGTTACTCATTCCGTATCTCCTCGGCACCTATGAAAATCAGCCCTACCTAAGTTTCCACTACCTAGAATCCCACACTATCACCACATCAATATCAAACAATACCCCACATACCTGACCCCACCATTCCAAAAAACTACCACCCAATTAGACACAGATATATCAGCCCCAAAACTAAACATTACCAAAAATTTATAAACAAAATTATGAAACTCATAGCAGCTTACATTACAGCCTGACAATGGATACTGACATCCACTCAAACCCTCGCCCATCCCCAACTGCTGATTCCAGTTCCCAAACTAAAATTCCTTCTAACATAACACTGGTTAATAGGCCCCCTAATTCTCTCCTGACCTGCCAACTAAATATCAGAAACATAAACAATAAGGTCCATAATCTGCATGCCCTCTAAGCAATTTACCCCCCCCCCCCAATGTGTTATGTCTTATGGAGACCTGGCTAAAACCGGTAACTAAAGACAATGAGGTAATACCACCAGGGTACAACATACTTAGATTAGATCATCCTACTAGGAAGGGTGGTGGGGTAGCTGTACTCTATAAAAATACACTAGATGTTACTATGGTCTCCCTACAACCACCTCAGTTTAATAATGCAGAAATTATTATTACCAAACTACAGATTAACAATAACAAATGCATAAACATTGTCTACATTTACATTCCCCCAGGTAATAATGCAAACACCCTAGAGGACATCCTCCTCTGCTTAACCAATACCTACCCCCAAGAAACTATGGTGCTTGGAGATTTTAACATTGACTGGAACACCTGTTCCTTGGAATCTCCTAAAACTCCATGTCAACCTACACGGTTATATGCAGCCCATATCCTTCCCCACCAGGATAGGCAAACCCGATAACAAAGACAGTATCCTAGATTGGATACTTATCAACAGCCACCCCTATATGTACAAGTCAGGGACCCTCCCAAATGACCTAAGTGACCACGTACTTAGATGCATTATCAAGCACAAAGTGGACAACCCCCACCAGACCACCTTTAAAACCATCAGAAATAATAAAAACTTCAACTCCACCAATTTTCAAAATGAACTTAAAGCTTGCAATTGGTGAATTCTAAAGCACCTTTCACTGGACGATGCAGCAGCATACTTTAATTCCATATTCCTTACTATTCTTGATTCTCACGCTCCTGCTCGCTCCATTAGAACCAAAACAAAAACTGCTCCGTGGCTCTTAAAAGAGACCAAATCGAAAATCATAGCTAGAAATAAGGCATGGGACAAATGGCGTGACACAAAAGACCCACTAGATCAACTCAGATACAGACAGCTAAGGAATCACACAAAAAATGTATTATACTAGACAAAATAAACTTCTACCATCTTCAACAAAAACATGACAACAAACCTCAAAAGTTTTGGGCAGGAATAAACAAACTTCTTCTCCCAGGACAGTCCTCCACTCCTACCCCATCAGCCTCCAACCATAAATTCCCAAAGGATATTGAAAATACCTTCAATAGTTTCTTCACAGAGACAATACCTTGCCAGCCAAATGGCACCCAGCTGCTCCAACCCAAGTTCTGCCACAGCCAACACCCCACTCTCCTTTAGCTTTCAGCCTGTTTCTAGATCACTTATCAAATCTTTAATTAAGAAATTAAAACCAACTACTCTAGCAGCTGATCTCCTCCCACCAGAGTATTTGCAAAAAGCAGCAGATGACATAGCATACCCCATCTCCATCCGAATCAACAGAACCTTATCTGAAGCCACCACCCCCTCCATTTGGAAAATATCTCATGTAATACCACTCCTTAAAGGAGGCAACTCCTTCGAACTGTCAAACTTTACACCCATAGCTATTCTGTCACCATTGGCTAAAACTATGGAGAAGTGTGTCCATAAACAACGTAGTCATTATCTTACCCAGAATAAGCTGTTGGCTAACTCTCAGCATGGTTTTAAGCCACACCACAGTACCACATCAGCCCTCCTATCCTTCTCTAACACCATAAACCATAACCAAAATAATAGCAAGCTTTCCTCAGTCCTCTTTTTAGATCTCTCCATGGCCTTCAGTATAGTCAGCCACCAAATACTCATGCACACCCTTAAGGCATTCCCACTAAATAGCCATGCGCTTCAATGGTTCCAGTCTTACCTGTGTGGTAGACAACAAGACATCCTATGGCAGGAAAAACTATCAACCTGTCTACCTGTCACTCTAGGTGTCCCCAGGGCTCCATACTAAGACCTCTTCTTGTCTCTCTCTTTATTAATGACCTCCCCACTGTCATCCCAAATGCTACTTGTATCCAATATGTGGATGCCTCCACCTCGATTTGTTCAGCCACCTCCCCAACAGATCTAATGACATTAACCCAGAATACTTTCAATATAGTAGAAAACTGGCTCTCTAACCATCAGCTGATATTAAACTCTAACAAAACAAAGTTGCTTCTTTTCTCCCCATTTGTAAGTCTTTCTCACTACTCTTTACTATACAATCTAATAATGGTACCATTATCTCCCCAGATGCTGAAACCAAACTCTTAGGCATCACAATAGACAACACCCTCAAATTTGATATCCATGTCAATCAAACTATTAAAATCATTAACAAAACACTTGGCTCCCTCTATAAGATCAAACCTTTCCTTACTCCATCTGCTAGGACTGCTATTGCTTGTTCCCATCTACTCTCCACTCTTCTCTATGCCTCCCCTCTACTCACTAATTTGAACAAATCCATTCTTAGCAAATTCTCCAGCTGTTATAACCACATTGCTACATTTGCAACAGGCACGGCCTATAGGACACACCACTGTTACAACCTAAATCTTCTGGGGTGGCTAGAATGACTTAGCCTACTTCAGTACAACCAGCTTATAATTGCCTATAAAGTTCTCAACCACCATGATAATATGCCTTCATTAAAAATATCATCAACCCTTACAGCAACCTGAGGTCACTTCGCTCTTCTA
The DNA here is from genome assembly GCF_019279795.1 of Protopterus annectens. NCBI lineage: Eukaryota > Metazoa > Chordata > Ceratodontiformes > Protopteridae > Protopterus > Protopterus annectens. The sequence goes on along the minus strand of NC_056729.1, from coordinate 1,346,825,929 downwards.
ATAAACTACTGGTTTAAACATCCAAAATCAACAACTCTGCTGGGGACTCTCTATTTGCTAACTCTTTCGGCAAAACTTGGAACTCTCTTCCTGCTGATCTTACTCTTGAACCCTCTCTTACTCAGTTAAAAAAAATCCTCAAGCTATACTTTAAAACTCATTGGCTATGTCCTTGTTCAAAACCCGACTAGATCCTCCTCTATAGTCTGTAATTATGTTACATTGCCTAGTCAATTTGTCAACACTGTTTTAAAAATGTATGATTATATTACCTGCTTGCTCAACTGGAGCCTGTAAACTGTGTGTAACTTGTAATCATTTTGTGATTTTTACTGTATGTTCTACCTTGGAGCTTTTCTCCCTGGGCCTCCACTGAAAATGGACATGTATCCAGTTGGACTATCCCGGTCAACAAATGTAAAATAAATACATTTTAATGAATGGTAAAATTGATTCTGACTTTTATAATTTCTTAACTGTTAAGACACCACTAGTGGGTGTTTTATTTGGGATTCCTAAAATACATAAACACCCTACCCAGTCTCCCTTCAGACCTATTGTTTTCGCAAGTGGAAAAATTACAAAAGGTATTTCCATATTTTTGGATTTTTTTTTTATTTAATCCAATTGTTCAATAACTGCCTTCTTTTTCTAAGGATTCCTGGGACTTCCTAAATGTGGTTAGGATTTATACACATGAATACTCATATTGTATCACTAGGAATTGTATTCTCACTGTGGATGTGGTTTCTGTCTTTACATCTATACCACAAGATGATGGCGTTGATTTTACTAGGGATTACCTTCCCAAATATACTAGATATGATGGTGCTACAATTCAGTTGTGTGTTATTTTGTTAGAAATCTTATTGCAGAATAACTTTTTTTCTGTTTAACAACAAATATTATCAACAGATAAGAGGTATTGCAATGGGGGCTACTGTTGCCTCGGCTTACCGGCCTTGGTTAGTAGTTTAAATCACGCTTCTACTTTTCTTAGATTCAACATGGGAGAATCTGGGCAAGAGGTGTCCTTTTCGGATATTAGATAAAAATGGGACAATCAGAAGAGTGACTTCCAAAGTGAGATATATAGAAAGGAAACATTTTCCAACAGTTACCTCAACTTTGGAAGCAATCGTCCACATTGGATAAAAATAAATATTCCTTGAGGCCAATTTATTAGGGCATCAAGAATGATCAGTGACAACAGGGTCTTTGTAAATAAAGTAAAGTTTATTAAACAGTTGCTCATTGATAGGGGTTATGATACAGTAAGCCTAGATAGATTAGCTCAGGAAGTTATTAGCAAAATTCGTACTACTACTTTGAAACCAATTCTTCATGGTGGTTTTGGAACCAAAAATTGTCCTAAGAAAGGTATGGGAGTTAAAATGAAACTCTGAGGGACACCCAACACCACACTGTGTAGTGGACATGTCAGTGGACACCGATGACAGACATTTGATAGTGAGCAATTGGAAAACCATCAATGGGAATAAAGATTTGGCCAAGGTGCTGGGTGAGCGTCCCTTGTTTGTAAATTAAAAAGATGTGAGTCTCAAACAATTTTTTGAGAAAAATGACATTAAGGTTATAGCACCTGGCACAGAGACAAAGGGACTTTTAAGTGTTACGACTGTTCCATTTATAGATTTATTTATGATGGCCCCTCTATTTTGTCACATATGGATTTTACAGTTAAACGTAATGGGAGGTTTCACTGTGGCTCCAAAGGAGTTGTTTATATAACAGTTTGTTCTGGATGTGAATGTTTTTATACAGGCATGACTACTAGTTTCCTATGTGATAGGATCAAAGAACAATTATACGCTATAAAGATCAAGGATAATTTAGGAAGTACACCTCAGTTTGTGAAAAATACAGCAAATTTGATTTTGTTCTATTAGAACAGGTTCATCATGACAGAAGGGAAGGGATTTTAATCACCAAGTTGAGAAAAGAGAGGAATATTGGCAAATAAAGCTAAAAGCTGACGTTTTACCTGGTCTAAATGAACACATACACATTAAGTGTTTCTTGAAAGACAGGAAGCTAAAGGGTTACACAGTTACTACTTAAGTAATTGTTTTAATTGATGTTTTATTGATTTATTATCTAGTTTGAATTGAAGTTTTGTTATTGATTGTGTTGTGGTGTTGACCTATATAATAATGTCCTGTTTTATTCTTTTTTGTATGTGTTCTAAAAAAGTTTTATGAAAGCGGCTATTAAAAGAAACTATGCTAACCATATTATTTCCTAGTTCCTTGTGCCTTTAAGTGTTATTTTATAAAATTTGGTTTGTCTCCAGTTTGGTCAAGTAGACTTCATGAGCATCATGACCTATACAGGGGGATCTATAACTGGCTATAACTTGATTGGGGGTCTTACCCACCATAACCTGGACCTGGAGTAACTCCATGGAGATGTCCAGTCTAACTAGTCGGGAAGTGAATTTATCTCTAACATAGATTGAAACACCACCTCCTTTGGTTTTCACAGGTTCATTTTGTGGTCTAAAGGTGTGGAACGCATTGTAGCCTTATAAGGCCAGATAATCTCTGAGGCCTTGAACCAGGTTTCTGTGACTGCATAGACATCTACATCTTCTAGTGATAGAAGTGCTTCCAGTGAGTGAGTGCAGTTTTTGGTTTTAGCTCCTAGCATTTAGCAGCATGACCCTTATTTTGTTCTGATTGGTTAATTTCATGTCAGTACTGTTGTTTTCAAGACCTTGCTAAAAAGACACTATGGGGGGAGGTAAGATCCTTTTGTGTAGACTATATATATATATACATATATATATATATATATATATATTTATATATATATATATATATATATATATATATATATATACACATATATATATATATATATATATATATATATATATATATATATACATACACACATATACACATATATACATTTATAGACAAACACACATATGTATGCATATATACATATATAAACAGAGGTTATCTGCAAAATTACTATAGTGCATGTGGGAAAAACATATGTAGCACTAATTTAGTATGATAAAAAAATAACATAATGGTTTACAAAGGTATTTGCTCCAGTGACAGACCTTTCAAAAATACTTAAACGTACAAACTCTCAAAACACTAAGCAGGGAGAAGCAAAATTCATAGCAGAAGATTCAAAATCACTGTACTCAAACATTGTCCATAGATAATTTCTCACACTTGGAAAGGGTGTTGGCAAGTAAATTTGCACTTTTCAGGGCCAGTAGAATTTCACATACGTAGGGGGACAATATAGAAATATTAAATATATTATTACCCCTGTGCCAATTCACTGAGCATGCTTTATATATATATATATATATATATATATATATATATATATATATATATATATATATATCTGTACATTTTGCTCAAATGTGCATAGCAAATTACCAGGTTTACTTTTGGCATGTTTTTATTTTCTGTTTATACAATCATAAACTCACAGCTTTTCAGTGTAAATGCTGCACTACTGCTTAACTCATACATTATTAATCAGAAATCAAACATCACACTATAGCTGTCACTACATAATTATTATATATAGGTGCCAAGCAAAAATTAAGGAAGTAGTCACTGACACTGACAAGAAGAATTGCACAGCTATGAGTGATTTGATCTGTATACTAAGATCAAGACTGAAGTGAATGGAGAATCTCTTCCTCAGAGGTACAGTAAACTCAAACTGTATGTATATAAATAACTAGGTTACGGGGGGCCTCATGTCAGAGGAGTCCCCCCACAAAAATAATTATAAAGTGTTATAAAATGTTCAAGTTTTGATACTTAATGACAAATCACAGTCTTGTGATTGCACTGCTCATTCCTGATTTTTATTGCCTTGAATTTCTGTCAGGCAGCAATCATAAACACTGCATATACAAATTCAGCTTCTGTTTATTTACTGTTACAAGGTATACCTGTTTCCTTCATAGTCATAGAACCCTTGCAATTGTTTGGCAGTTGGCAGATGTTTAATGGTCTGAGCTGTTAAACAGCTGCTTCCTGTAGTCAGGGGTGCAGTGTTTGATACTTTCCACCTCTATTTACTTACTCTGTTACTTTAAGAATGTCACTTAACCAGGTAGTGCTTTCAGGTTGTGGACACTTTTTTAGTGGGCTTACCCAGTTAAGAAATTAGCAAAAAAGTGAAAAAAAAAGAACTAAAACATCAAATAAGCATTACAGTGAATATGACTCTAGACTGGTTGGGATGGTATGACCAGTAATCACATGAACAGAATTGGCTGCACATTCACTATAACGTAATCCATTTCTGCACATTATCTGTTAAAAATAAATGCACAATGACTAACCAAATAGAGTAATCACATGAACAGATACGGCTGTCCTATTTACTATAACCTAATCTAGCTCGGCTTATTAACAGCAAAAAAAAAAAAAACTATAATTGAGTAAATATGCTGGGATTGCCTCATCAGAGAAGCCCTCTTCTGCTTACATTTTAAAATCTAAAAGTTAAAAAAAGCACATAACTGACCAAGCAGTGAACTAGCTCCCACTACCTCCTGATTCATTCCTAAGTCCAAGATCTAGCAATGAGAGCATCTTGTGCAGTGAATGTATCTCTCAGTAGAGCATATGATCCCAGATGCTGGCCTCTTACCAAATCAGTGCACCAATGACGCAGCAGAGAACAGAGTGGTCATTGACTGAAGTACGGCAGCCACTGCATAATTGCTTAAAGTGTACTGTCACACTTTTTCAAAGGAAATTTAAATAATAAACCCTTAATGATGAAAATAATCTCTTTATAAAATGCAATTACACATTTTACAGTCTTTGATGTTAAAAATGTGACATTTTTGCAATTAATTTTGTTGATAAGAATGGCCCCTTGACAATTTTCTTGAAGTTGGAATTACCTGACATGACATTATGAAAGAGTGAACCCACAATCACTTGCTATCTACATTAATGCATAAGTTAGTATTTGTCCATGATAACTGAAGACACTGGGGAGTTTTATACTTCAGTAAGACCAGTGTATTCAGAGGGTATAGGTCACAACTTTCCCAGTTTTCTTCCTCATATTTGCAGTCAATTCTTCATAAAATGTATGGCTTTCTAATAAACTGCTGTGGACTGCAGTCATTAATTAATGACAAATGTTAGTTTAAAACTTCATATCCTTCAGAAAATGTTTGTTAATGCAAAAAGTGCTATACTAGTAACTGTCCAAGTTTATAAAATCAGTATTTAAAACCTTTTCTTGACTTTTGATATCTCTCTCAGATGCTTGAAAAAGTGATTGGGAGGGCATAGGGGAGCTGGGATGGGCTGCAGTGGGATGCACTGTTGGCTCTTGAAGCAGCAACCTGAAACACTTCTAGGTCATTATTTATTCATCTGTTCATTTTATTACAATCAAATATCTGAATGAACCCAGTATATGGGTCTGTAACTGATGTCAAGTGTGTGTGTGTGTGTGTGTGTGTGTGTGTGTGTGTCCTGTATCCCAGAGTAGTTAAATGGTGTAAAGGAAGGAATCAACTGTAGTGAACAGGAGTTTCATCAAATGAGCCATGTTCTTTGGGTAGAACCGTTGGTTTCCTTGTTTTGTTGACTGTTGACAGTGTGTATTTGGCTGTGAATAAACTGGACAGCATGAAGACCATGAGTTGAATGCTACTGTTTTATCTATGAATACATGTTTAACTTAGCCTGCTTTGCAGGCACACAGTTGTAAATGCACTCTGTTTGGGCAACAGTTTGTATGGCTATTAATACGGATGAGTAAAGGTTTCAGATGTTAATGAGTTGCTTCCCATAGTGCAGGGTTTGATTTATTCAGCCTTCCTTTGTCTTCTATATGACTCCGACCAAGTCAGATTACCAGATAGTTAAAATTAAGCGCTTCCCCCACATACAAACGGGCTAGATTACCCAATAAAATCCTTAAATACCAAAAAAAAAAACAGTCATATGACCCCTTCCATCACTACACATTTAAAACAAAATAACCCCATAAAATGCAATAATACACTCATTCTCCTGTACCTCAAAGCATTTTATGGAGTTATATTGTTTTAAATGTGTAATGATGGAAGGGGTCATATGACTGTTTTTTTTTGCCATTTGAGGATTTTATTGGGTAATATACTTCACTCTGATGAAGTCTGTTTGTATGTGGGCAAAAGAGCTTAGTTTTAACATTACATTTTGATTTTTATTTATTTTTGGCAATGTGTGCTTTTATTGCCTCGGTAGATACTTTTGGCAGTGAAATTTTGCTTTATTTTTTGTCGGATTACCAGATAGTACTCCTGGGCTGCTCCTGAAAAATGACAATTGCTTCCATTGGGCTGACCCAGAATGTTACCAAATGCATTATACATTTGTCTTCTGAATTCCTGCATTCTTCATATAGCTGATTATTAGTGCTTCACCATATGTTATCCCAGCAGATTTCTTGTAGTTTAATGGATTGCAAACTGCAGTTTCAATAAATTTGAATTCCAAGAGGACAGGCATTTACTATTGCTCATGCTAAATCCGTTTTGAATGCAAGCATGGATTTTTTTTTTAGTAAATGGATATCAGTATTTTCTGCAGAAAATTTTGAAATAAGTTTTAAATCCAAATCTCTGAGATCATTATTAAAGCAAATAAGAAAATAGTATGCACAGAATCAAGTTTGAACAGTGCTTTATTGTAACTGTTGGGAAACAACCAAGTAGTGGGATATTTGTATGGCTGTGGTGAGTGGGAAGGGTCCATTACCCTGCCTAGGTCCCCACTTGACAACATCTGGCTCTGTGCTACACCACTGAATGGTACAAGATCAAAGGATGGACACAAATGGTGCACACAAATTAAGCAGTAATCCTAAAATGACAGTAAGTGACAGCAGCAAGGCATACCTCTGAAACTGTAGACAAAAAAGCCATACATTCCATTATCCTATAATCAGTTTATCAAACATTGAAATACTTTCACTTGATTTCATAAATGATAATCCCTGCAGAGGTGTATGAGTGACCACAAGTACAACTAGCCTGATTATGTGCAAATTATTTTTTAGGTCTTTTATATAACCTAAACCTTGCTCTACTCCCATGGAATACCAAGAGGATGTGAAATTAACTGTCTATATGGCTTACTGATTTGCACTAGAACTACAAAATTAGGTTTGCACTGATGCCTAAGGTTAGTAACTGTCTCCCTGATGTTTTGTGGGATGTCAGCAAATTCCTTGTTTTATTCATCTTAATTACCAGATAACTGATGATACCTTGTGGCTATAAGTCATTCCAATATCTTCACAGACTAAAGTATACCCCAAAATGGTGCATAAGTTGTTTAATAGAATGCTAAAAATTGCATCTCATATGACATTAAAAACTACTTGGTTTCTGTGGAAACAATCTATTTCCCAGTATTGTATCGTGGTTCCTGGAGCTATACTGAATTAAAGAAGACAGGTACTTCTGTACCATATTTCCAACAGAAAAAAAACAAATAAGCAAACAAATGTACTTTGATTCTTACTGAATTCCTGCTTTAAGGGTTTTCAATAAACTTTATTATAGAGCATGCAGTTGACAAATATATGGCAATGTGGCACATAATTATTGCATCACCAGCAGCACAACAACAGTTAATATGCTGCAAAAGCTAATACATTCTACAGTGTTTCTGCAAGCATCTTGTACAAGCATATAAATTATGTAGTGCTAGTTATCAGTTCACTAGCACATGTAATTTTCTCCTTAGAATATTACAGGCTGTAATGAACTTTCATGTTTGGTCTCCAACGTTACTTTATCATCCCACCCACAGAAAATGAATGCAATCCATACCATTTCTAGTTGGGAAAACATAATGTATTCCTTCTCTTCCATTTAATGCTCAAGCATCAGAAAAATACAATATTTCACGAAATGCTTTGCTAAGAGCAATCCTCTTACTGACAGTGAAAAAAGTTAGTGGAGTGAACAATCTAACATACAAAAACACATCATTAAAAAGCATTTCATGTGGTATAGAGACCTACAGCGCTAAAAAAGTCACAAATGGTATGAAACCTCTCTTTAATCATAGCTACCAGAATATTTAAATACCTATTTCAAGCAGAAGTACATTTTTTAGAAACAATACTGGCATACAGTTAAAATAATGAACTGTATATCTAGATCAAATCAAAACCAAAGTTGATGTGTTTTAGTAAAAATGTATGATCTGTTGTACTGATACATCCTACCTCGAAAATGGTTCTTCTTCCAGATGCTAAATATATTTTGGCTTGACTTCTCTTGTCTAACTCTTGCTTCGCAGCTATGCTCACAGCAATCTAGTCATGTTAATGTCCTCCTCGAGATTAATTCTGACACCTCAGATATTATTTGCTTCTTAAATTTTTAACGTCCATACAGTAAGGAGAAAAAAATAATTTTCCGACATAAACATGCAGTTGTACCTGTTTTGTACTATTTTTGTATAAGCATATTTACTAATACTGTAGAAATCTGGAATTCATCTCAAGCTTCATCTGAATGTTCTCTTGCTTCTTTGAAAATGACAGGAAGAGAAGCACTTCAGAATATACCATTACATTAGAGCACAGGCATAAAATTGTGCTCCCCACTGAAAGAATTAGTTCTGTCTGGGTTTAACAGGAACAGCTTGTGTTGTCATGACAAAAGTCAAGGATAAAACTCATTCACAAGCAAACAAAAGGAATCCGTTTAGCTCTTGGGTACCATGATCAGGATTGAACAAGCCAGGAGAGCTTGATATTTTGAAGGCTGTCCACCTGCACCTTTAACCAAACTACAGTTTGAGTCATACAGAATAAAGCTTAGAGGACAGTGTCAACTAATATATTTTACTAATGTGAAGAAGAAAGCTTAAATACTGCTAATGGCACATCAAGAAAAACAGATTCCAGTGTACGACCAACATCTGCATTTATTTGTTTTGTTTTGTTTATTGCTACTTGCATTTAAACCTTTATAGTGCGGTGTTGCTACACAGAATAGAATGATTTCTGAGATATTGCTTAACATTACTTGAAGAAATCACTACTTGTGAATCTGTTGTGATAGTTGTATTACACCACATATTTTTCTTCTGGAATTTTATAGACAACATACAGTTCTAGACAAAATGACACATAACTAAGCTGTATTCTGTTTGAATAAAAATGAAGGGAGACACGACAACTTAAATGCATATCCTCGAAGATGCAAAGCTTGCTTTAAGTAAAACAAGAATGCTAAACTTGAAGTAGTGGCACAGTCCTACAACCCTCTGAAAAGGTAAGGCAGTAACTGATAGCTGGTCAAAGCTCATTCTCTGCCGCCTTTCACCTGCCAGCAACATAATAAATTAGTTTTAAGAGGTGTCTATCACTTTAAAGGATCATTTGCCCATATTTTGGTTTCTTTGGTTTAAATTACAATAGTTACATACTAACCTAATTGCAAATAGCATGCTGAGAGTTTACATGGAACCACTGTGCCTGTTACATAACAGCTTGGTTGGTCGTGTTTATATTCAGCATTATTTATGGCTGCAGAACTGCAGCACTTGTGCAGTGCATTACTGAATATTTTCAGCTGTGCTTTTTTCTGTATTAATCCTCCTATGCATAGGATCAGATGTTGATACTGTATGGAAAAGAAAGAAATTTGAATCTATGCCTCTAGTCCATCCTTTTATGACATCATTAGGAGGATAACAAGTTACTCCTTTGCCTCTTCTCTGGCACAGCTTTACATCTTTTAATTTTTTTATCATTTTAGTTTATTTTATTGATATTTGACCACTGGGAAAGTCTGACTGGGAAAGTGCTGATTTATTGCTGTGACTGGGAAGAAAAACTCCAAAGTATTATGGAAACATTTTAAGAACGATACTTTTACAATCTTCAAAAATAATACAAAAACATATACAGTTTAAATAACTACAATAGACATAATATGAATAAATTAGTTAAGAATAGATGTAACTTATATGACAACGATATAATATTTACAGAAATGTTAGCCACTTTAGAGAAATTACAGATACGTTAGTATAACACAAACAGGAAGTGCAATATGAAGTGGGAGAAAAAACAGGGTTACGGCATATTTACTTAGAGTCAGGAGAGAGAGAGACAGAAAAATGACTGAACTAACAAGTGAGTAATGAAGTGTCAGCAAGTCGGTATAAGGCATGAATAGGTACTTGTTTATATATAGTTTACCCTGGGGTTCAGCAAGAACGGAGATGGATTTTAGACAGGAAATCATTCAGTATGGTTTTAATCAATGGAGGTTAGAAAGGATTGGGAAAAAAAAGAATAGAGAAGCACTCACAATGGGAGGATATATCTATGGCTCCCAAATATGCAACAAAGTCTGGAAGATTTAGGATTTTTGCTTGGAAGTGTTTGGATAGGTATTTTATACAGTACGCAGACTCCAAATAATTTTTCCTCAGGTAGATTGCAAATGTATGAAGTGTAATGGGGAAGAAAGAGTAAACTGGGAACATATTTTTTTTGGAATATAATGAATTAACATGCTTTAAAAAGTCCCTACAGACTACTCTGTCAGAAATATGGGTGAGCAAATTAGTGTAACTAAGGAAATGATTTCTGAGCTATGATACAAAATCTGAATTGCCTAGACATAATAGGGCCTTGATGAGTTTAACTTTCATGGCTGCCAAAAAAAGCAATTATTAGAAAATGGAAATCAAAGTCTAAACCAACCATATTACAAGCAGTGAATATAGTAAGAGATAAAATAACTCAAATTGGGATCTTTAAGATTGGGTAGGAGTAAATTACAAAGAAAAAAGGGAACTGTGGCAACAATGCATGCAGAATGATGCTTTGGAGGAGGTATGAGGTTTAAGGGAAGGGAGGAAACGAATGAGCTATGTAATGCTAGATTGACAATGACTGTAAAGATTATATGTAATGTTTGCAAAAGAAAATATGTCAGTATGGTTTAATTTATATAAATGTATGATTGTCTATGTCATAAATGATAATTCAATAAAGATGATTTTTTTTAAAAGAAGCTATGTTAATGTTCCAATAAACAAAATCTAAACAATGGCCTGGTTTACTACTTTAGTTACCCAATAAAAGAAGTCCAAACTTGTCTGATATGATGCATCTCTTGTGGCCAAGGATGGGATAGTTACCTAAGTGATGGACAGAATATGACAAGTGACCTGATGATGTTGGCTGACCTATCCTGGAGAAAGGAAGACTGCCTAATTATCTGTACTGTTATCTGCTAATAGGGGCTGGGATAATGCGCCGTCAGTCATAAGGTCAAGCTCTGCACACATGGGCTGCCAAACAATACCTTGCTTTGTAGACAAGATGGCATGCATGTGAAGGCATACACTAGCAGGCAGGCCTGGCATTACATCCCCTGATTTGGCAGAGCATGCAGAAATCAGATCATGGTTAATGGAATGCAGGCCTAAACAGAAAACCCTCTGATTGCTTGGATAACAGCCTAGGAACACAAGCTGTGACACAGAAGATTGACTAAAAAAGATCCACCTTTTGTAAATGGATCCAATATGCCTCCTCTTCCTCACTGCAATTCTTGTTTAACATATGCCCTGCAAAAACTCCATGAAGCTGGCAGTCCCAGTAAACAAACCCTCAAAAGACATACACTATACTATTTATGAGAAAGTCTACCAATGTAAAAACAGGAAAAAATGTATTTTTTTTATAAAGTCAAGACCCTCCTCCTGCAAGTTCATGAGGAATTTTTTGTACTTTATTAGTCATACCATTAAGAATGGTGATCATCAACAGAGTTTGAAAACCTTTTTTATTCTGTTTCTGACAGGCTTGCAGTTTGGAGAACTTATAAAAAGAATACATTTTGATTACCAAGACAATGCTCCTATATGACAAATAACATACTAGAAGATACTCTTTCAAGGAGAAAACCTAGAGTAACATAAAAGCAATAGCATACCAGAAGACACTCCCTCAAGCAGGAAACAGAGAGTAAAAAAGATAACAGCAATCTCACAGTGAGCAGCAGAAAGTAAGCCGATGTGAATCCCATCTACCAGGAATGCTGAATACCCCTGTCCTCTATGGCCAAAGCTAGTTTTTCCTCCAAAATGTAAAGATGTAAAGCTAACTGATTTGTAATACCCCATCTACCTCCAGCTCCCATGCTTGTTATTCAGATGTACCAACATTTTGGAAGCTAGACTGACCACAGGTACTTTTGATGGTTTAGCAAAGCAGTTTGCAAGAACAATTAGCTCTTCACTTAATCTGTTTAGATTCTGAGATAAATCCTATTTGATCTTACTATATTACTCATAAATCTTAAAAATGTCATTCCTTGTTTGTTCCTTTGTGAAGAGCCTTGGATCAGCTAGTCATAAGAAAATTTCTGCTACCTGGCACAGTTATGTCACTGATTTAGTACATGCACTAGTAATCCATTAACAAAAATGCATGTGTATAGCAGGTGGGCACACCAGTTGTACAACACCTAAATTAAATGAACATTACTCTGTATCACATCTCAAAATTCTGTGCATTTCTTAATACTCACTACACAATGCATAATGTTACATGTAGAACAAAAATGATGCCAAGTCCGGTTCATTTGTAGAGAGCCTAATAACACTGAGGAAACAGCAGAAAATACTGAAAAAGACAATAAGCTGCACAAAACAGATAAAAAGAGGTCACTGGGCCCCTCTACGCATCACTCATCAGACCCATCATAGAGTACAATGCCCCATTTGGGATGTACCTTACAAGACACCTGCAACAAATGGAAAGACCACAGAAGTTCCTCACCAAGAGGATCACTGGCCTCAAGCAGATGCCCTATGCAGCTCGACTGAAGAAACTCCAGCTCTACTCGGTTGCATACTGCCTACTCAGAGGGGATCTCTGCCTGACATACAAGGCCATGTCCAACCCAGAAATGATGGACATGCTCCACCTAAAGAAAATCATATCCCCTCAAGCCACACTCCAGGGATCTAAACCTCACCACAACAATAAATAGGACGTGCTGGAGGGATAGATTCCTGTCCCAGAGACTTCCCATGCTCTGGAACAAGATTCCAATCTACATTAGGCAGAGCTCCTCGCTAACCCTCTTTAAGAGAAACCTTGACAAGTGGATGGGAAACAGAAAGTTTATCCCAGGGATCACTTCAATGGCTCTGCTGGACAGAGGCACTGGGAACTAATCTAAGGAGGCGGCGAAAGCCAACACATTCCAGATAGGCTTATAAATGCCTTTGGGCAGATAGCCTAGTACCTACCTATGAACCTATAAAAAAAAACTTGTGCTGACCAAGGCTATAGTCTTAGGTTGTGGAATTATAATAGTGCTAATAAGATGTTATAAGTAAATGCACATAGGAAAAAGGCATTTGTAATCCTGTGCGTTACAAAATTATTGATGCAAAATGATATGGGGACACACAACTGACTTCAATGATCATACAGTATGATTTTTTCAGACAACAGTTTGTACGGACTTTAAGAAGGCAGTAAATATGAACTTACTTGCAACAGACCTTTGGTTAAAAAAATTCTCTGTATAAGGAACCTGTTTTAACTGTCAGAGCAACATGGTAATTGTCAAATATAACAAATCAACACACAGTGAAATAAAGAGGTCTTCCTTTAACAAAATAGCAATCACATTTGAGGAAATATACAACTAACAGTTACAATAGAAAGGCGCGATAAAGAACAAATGATGTGAAGAGAAGTGAAATGAGCATTTCTTTGTGAACTACCAAATGGTAAAAAATCAAACTATATTCGTATGCAATAGCTACCAACTGGCAACACAACAGTTTAAGTTATTGTGACTGTTTAAACAAACAGAAAAATTGCATACAGTGTTTACAAGGAAAGACTCTGTAAAAGCAAAATAGGGCAATGTTCATATTTTAGTGGATATAAACTTGTACAAAAGGGTATCAAGTAATCTGAGGATAATCAGGCCTTTAGTCAATACGGTCACTAGTTCAGCTCAAAAAGAGGTATTATCTGATTATACAGATCCTTAAGAAGGGTAAGTCATAAGTCAGACAGGGTACCTGTGCCTATAATTTAAAAAAAAAAAAAATGGAGGAGTTCCAGGAGTTCATGAAGACCAAGATCAAATGGAAGTGGTGCATTATTGTAACAGGGATGATTGGTAGGGGACCTAAATTCATTGATGTTGATTAACAGGCAAAAGAAACCAAGTTGTACCTGCCGGGTCATTATGAAGTAAGGTAAGGTTTGCTCAATATATATATATATATATATATATATATATATATATATATATATATATATACACACACACACACACACACACACACACACACACACACACACACACACACACACACACACGCACACACACATATATATATACATATATGCAAAAGACATGGAGAAATGTATCCACCAACAACTATTAGACCACCTACTACAAAATAACATACTAGCAAACTGTCAACATGCTTTTAGGCCATTCCACAGCACCACCACTGCCCCCTTATCCTTTTCAGACTGTCTCAACAAACATTGCAATAATAATACTCTTTCTTCTGCTCTCTTTAACAACCTCTCGAAAGCCTTCGATATGGTAAACCACTAGGTACTTCTGAGTATACTTAAGTCCCTCTCTCTTGATACTCAGGCACTAAAATGGTTCAACTCCTATTTAGAAATCAGAAAACAAACAGTACTTTGGGAGAATAACCTATCCACCCTTCTTCCTGTTACCTCAAGGCTCCATCTTGGGCCCTCTCCTATTTTCACTCTTTATCAATGATCTAAACATGAATACTCAAGAAGCCACCTGCATACAATATGCAGATGACTCTACATTAATATGCTCCGCTTCATCCATATC